>NW_017306018.1:1117113-1144663 GCF_001594115.1 Trachymyrmex septentrionalis | reverse complement strand
TAGCGAAAAAATCTGAGAGAGAAAGAGGACGTGTATGAGTGAGAGAGAGAGACGGCCTTTTTTTTGCTTGTACCGCAAAATGTCTTGTGCACCACTCTTTGCAGAAGTGGATGTTAAGAAGGGCCATTTTCGTATATTTCTGCCGATTGTCAATACAGTATAGTACATGTATATGTAATAGAAACTATTTTCAGTACTGGCAGTCAACTGGTCAACTGGTAGTAATATACGAATATGACCTAGGTACAAATCTACTTTTTTGGGTCCAAGAACGACTGCGCATCCACGGGAATGGAATACCGGAATACCTGTTATGGAACATGTCGGTATGAATTCTGATCGGAGTTATTCAGTTTTCCCTACAAAACACAATAGAAAAATCTTCCGATTGGTTAACATCTCGGTTCTCGGAGCAAAACAGGGCAAGTGCCAAATTCTTTTGTTTCATGCAGAAATGCGTCAAGTAAGCTATTTGTGTGTCATTCTAATTTCATTATTTATTATTATTAAAACAAGAATAGAATGACACAAATAGCATTTCCCCGAATGTACCTACTTTAAGTTCGGTTGCATCAACGTTACTTTGACTTTAAGCAAGACTTTCTTTTAAAGCAAAAGAACCACAAGGAACTCACTCAGGCACTCAAGTCTACTCTATTGAACGCAACCATTGACGTAATAATATATAAAGATACGTATGTTAATGTTTCGCATTTTATTGGTAAAACAAAGATCTCATTGAAATTTATTTTAGAATCATCCCCTTAAGTTCACAAATATGCTTACAGTAATTATTGAATTATATAGAAAGGTAATTTTAAAAAAATCAAATGATAGTATTGTATCTGTATATTTCTTATATAGAGACTTGTAGAGACAATTTATTATAGCGCTTATAGACATTCGAATTTTTCAGCACAGTGACAAAATAATCTACTTATATCATACTATTATGCGAATAATTGAAAACTTACAATGATGATAGATTACAGTCAAAATCGCTTAGCATGATAGTAACCGCAGTTAGAATAAAAGCGCATCAAGTAAAATTGTTTATGTCTGTATCTTAAAAGATATATATGTACAGTGTATTCCATGGGAAGTCATTAAAACTAATCAGCTATCATTTTTAAATGCATATAGGGAATAAGAAAAAGAAAATACTTTCTTTTTATTAGAGGACATTTATCTGTTTCATTTACATAGGAAGTAAAGACGAGCGGAAAAAATTTGCATTATTTAATTGAAAAACATCAAATATATCGTCAATCTTATTTTCGAAATGCTAAATTCTTAATAATATATATTTCAGGAATTTAAAAATATTTTTTTTTTGCCAAAAGAGATGTTAGTTTTTAAATTTCTGAAATACATACTATTATATATCATTAAGAGCGACAAAATTCAGTATTCGTATAAACATTTGACACAAATGATACAAATGTTTCCGATTGTCTTTACTTTCTATATAAATGAAACTGTCAAATGTCCTGTATTAAAAAATATTTTATTTTTCCTATTCCTTAATTCAAATGTCCTGTGTTAAAAAATGAATACAATTAATTCGTTTAAAAATGAATACAGCTGATTCGTTTTAACAATGCCTATGAGATACCCTGTATTAGATATTCCCACTTTAGGGAAGCATTCAGATTTTCACAAAGCTCTGATCTAATTGAGCAGTTTCAATAAATACAACGCTATGGAACATATTCTTCGAGAATGTCACTATGCTTTATGAATCAATGTACAATGTATATACTCTGCTGTTTACAGTCTGCGTAATTTAGTTTTATATATATATATATTGACCAAAAGAAAATTTGATTGTTTCCAATAAAAAAAAAATCTAGAAAATTTGTGTGCAATTTACAACAGATACATCATAAAATCTTTATAGATTATTATTAAGTTGCGAGTAATTTCATGATTTTTTGATAAAAAAAGTTAACGATATTTGAAAGATACGAAAATTATATTCAGTTAATTGAAGAGAAAAAAATTCCCTTTTTTATAATGCGACAATAAAAAATCGCAATATATATCATGATGTTTAATTCAACTTATAAATAGTGAATTTCAAGCTGATTAAAATATACATTTTGTCACGACAATATAGATCAAGAAACAATAGCTTAACAGAACTTCCATCGATTTCCACACTCATTACACAACACGAAAGTAGTCATCGGTTCGTCGGCAGAACGCGTTTGCACCTGATTGTACGTGCAGTTGCGCTTCTTGCATTTACCACATTTGAGCAAATCGGTCTTGGTTCCCTGCACAGTGGCAAGTTGTGCGTCATTGATGGCCTCTTTCTTGAATTGCTCACGTAGTTGTTTAATCTCGTCACTTGCCATTTCTTCTGCCGTCATTACCGCTAACCTAGCGGGCGTGATCGCACCTACCAAAAAGTTCGTCCGGAGATTAGGATTCTTTACATCGCGCAAATTGGCAACTCTGCTGCGAACCTGTATTCAAATATATAAAATTATAAATATATTAATGCAATTTGACATAAATTTACATTATATACTGGCAGCTATTAAATTGCAATATCAAAAATACACGATATTAAAATGATATTTATATGAAACATTGTTTATAATGTATGGGATATATGGAATTTAGAAGTATAACGTATGTTTCTTATAAGTACAGCTCATTTTTATATTCCACTATCCATTTTATAAATTTCAGTTCAATACGAGTTTTTTCCATTGCTGCAATTTAATTGGGCAGCAGTGTACATAAGAAAAAAGTTTTAAACAAAGAGTTTCTAGGATCATACATGTAAACACACAATAAGAAGGCAAAGAAAGTCTTTAACTCTAAAAATATTTAAAATTAATATTTGACCAAAGCAACATTTTTTTCATAAAAATCCTATCTTTTCCCTTCAAAATGAAATGTAGATCAAACCCTGATCTCTAGTATTCCGCGCAAGCGTCTTAAACATTTAGACTACTCAGGCAGAAAAAGTTTTTCTATATAAAATAAAATAATATGTTTAATTACCCTATTTTTGTATCTGTTATCAGTATTTTTAAATTCTGCATAGATTGCTTCTTCCAATTCTTCTGCTAACTCTTCTGGACTGGCACAACCATCGATAACTTTTCCATCAACATGTAAAGCTGACGCTAGTAGTTCTCTGCATTTTAATCTAACTGCATCTGTTGTGGTAGGAGGAGGAAAAGACGACTGTTTCCTTTGAATGTCTTTGAAAGGTTTTTCTTCCTTCACTTTTACATCGACATCCATAATATCTTTTTCTTTTTTGTGATCGCTCTCTTCCTTTGCTTTATCTGGCTTCTCATCCTTCTTTTTTGAACTACTTGACGATGTTGAATCTTTCTCTTTATTCGATCCTAATACCAAATAAATTACAATAGAATTAAATTGTGCATATAAAATTATTAATGATATCTACATGAAAATTAATTATATTTAGTATCATTATATACATACCTGATAGAAACTTTTTCCAATTCTTAATAAGAGTCTTTGATAAAGAAATAACTTCCTCATCCCTACTTGATTTTCTCAAGGCATTCACAGTCATTCCAATGCGTGTCTTAGTCAAAAGCTCCAAGTCAACAGGTAATTTTTGAAGTATCTTAAGTAATTCCAAAGCCTGTTCTTGACCCTGATTGACCGAAATGTTGGATTTGTTTTTTATAACTAGTATACACTTGTAAATAAAATAAAATAGATATACATTTAAAGTTTGACAAAAGCAAGATAGAATATTTTAGTGCCATCAAGTACAATGACAAAGAATAGGCCTATTATAGCTATTGTAAAATAATTTTTGTTTAATATAACTTTAATACTGACATCAACATTGATATGAATTGACATTTTTTTTCATAAATAATCATGGAAAACGAAAATAATCATATAACAAGATTATACTTTTTAACAATTTAGTCTAATTATAACAAAAATACATTCATAAAAATTATTTTGCAATAAAAGTAAACATTAAAAGATAATGAAAATTACACAATGTAAGAATCAAATTAAAGCCTTTTAAGACTTTATTTTTAATTGAAATAATATATAGAATGCCATGCAACAGTGTTCCATGGATAAACAAGCGAAGCTTCCATGATATCTTAGCAATTATAGGTCTGTTCTTTTTAGCTAAAGTTCTTGCACGGTTTATCTTTCTTCCTTTTCTCTCCTCGTTGGAGAGAAAAGATAAACCGTGCAAGAAGTTCATGAATGTTCGCGGCTTTTTGTGCATTTGGAAATCGTATGCTCGGAATCACTGAAAGATGAAGCGCGCTCTCCTAGCGTTAAAAGACTTCTCTTAACGCGCGCGCGCATCTCGACCAGTATACAGCGATCTTTATTTTACTCACTTATTACTCACCGTCCCGTCACCACTCGACATTTTGTTGAGCTTTTTCTGGATACGCAGCACTTCTTCCTCGGCGCTCATCGTCGGGGATTAAACACACGATGTACTGCACGAAGACGGTTATAAACAGTAAAAGCGTGAATGCCAAACGTAATTTTATTGACGTTCACTCTCACGGCCGTGTCTAACCGCGTCTCGCCGATTGTTGTTAACCCGCGACATGAGGCGCCCCGCGCCCGAAGCTATGGCTGCGTTCAGCAGACAAAACAGCTTTCCAACTGTTTTGCGAGGTTTGTTCGTTATCGCTGAACTGAACTTTCTGAACTAGTGTAAAAAGCGTATACTGCAGCGTTTTTTATAGAACTGAATATCGATTATGTAAGCCCGGATCTACAATAAGTGTATCCAGAAACACGATCGTTCACTGAGCGCTCAGTGAGCTTTTGTGACCTGTTTGGTCTATATTTTTAGTACTAACGGAATATACCAATCAGATGCAAGAGCTTACTGAGCGCTCAGTGAGCGGTCATCGCTTCTAGATGCACCCAATGGCTGGGTCCAGCGGACTCAACAGTTGAGTGAGCGCTCGTTGTTATTGGTACATTCTTTTAGCTCATCCAATCAGAATTCTAGATCTAGAAGAATATACTAACAACAGCGGAAAAAGGAGCTGGAAAAAGTAGGAGCATGTTGGAGCATGTGACGCAACAAATCATGCGATTTGAATATATTGAGCGAGTACAAAATTCGTGCCAAACAAATCTCGTGTTATTTCTTATATCTTTCATCGCTGTTATTAGGACACAGTCAACAACGGTCAATTCGGCAGGGCCATTAATAAAGAAAGAAAAAAATTAGCATCATTCTGATTGTTGTTACATTTGTATTTCTACAAGATGAACACGCGTAGGAGCTTACCTAACATTTTAATATGTGGTATGTGATAGCGTTATTCAGTATAAATTCCAAATACCCTTAATAATTGTTGTCAATGTTTTTTAGGCCCACCTGGCATAGGCAAGAGCACGTTGGCGAATTTGTTGGAGGAAGATACTGAATTAAACTGGATCGACGTCAGTAAAGTAGCTATTGATACTGGATGTGTGAGCGAGTATGTCGAAGAGTTACAATGCAGCATATTAGACGGGAACATGGTAATTATTCTTATAGCCATAGGCCCAGTTTCCACCATAGATTTGAACTAGGTCAGAATACAAGAACCATCCAACTACAATCGAGTTAATTACTTTCATAACAGATTCTCCAAATTCAACAATGACATTTTTCCATGCCTGATTAATTCTGTTTCAAAATTATACCGACTTCTATCGACCTTCCTCCGATCAGTAAACATACGGGTCGTGTTCCAATATACACTGTTAATACTGAAAATCTATAGTATACGTAACGTGAACTGTAGATTTTTCAGTACTGATAGTGCATATTGGAGCACGACCTGTATGTTTACTGATCGGAGAAAGGTCAATAAAAACATAATACAATTGTCTGTTGTTAGTATAATACGAACATTAGCTTTATTCTTAATAATTACAATTTTTGTAGTTTTTTAAATCATAAAATATGTTATTTAATAAATATAATGGACAAATAAAATCATTGTGGATTATTGATGATCCATACAATGTAAAATTGTTTAAAATTGGCCAACAAGTTTGATTGAATTAAAATTATGAAATATTTTCTGTAGATTATGTCGTCTAGATCACATTTAAACATACAAATTTTTGTTTGCAATATCTTTCTTTCTAGTTAGTGAAACTTATGGAGAATTGGATGAAAGAAGGAGGACAAATCGTGGACTATCAGAGGGCCGACTTGTTTCCTCCAAATTGGTTTGATGCTGTGTTTGTGCTTAGAGCAAACGATACTATTTTAGACGACCGTCTACATAAAAGACAGAAGACAGAAAAAAAGGCCAAGAACAAACCAAATAGCAATGTAGGAGCTGAATTTTTTATAATTGTTATCCAAGAAACACAAGACTCGTTTGACTCAGAAATAGTGCATGAACTAACGAACAATGTTCCAGAAGACATGCCAATTAATGTAGATAGAATACTTGAATGGATAGAGGAATGGAAAAAAGATAATATATAAAAGTGAGAAAATATGTATTAATTTATTTATATATGTATTTCTTATTGTAGACTTTTATTTTCTCATTATTAATCAAAATAAAGGACTGATTAACAATAAATAAAATATTAAATATTAAGTTTAGGTTAGGTTAGGTTATATGAACTTTAAGTCTTATATCAAATATATATGCGAGGTGATAGCTGTACGAGCCAAAAACACGGAGAAGAAGATCTAATAAGAAGATCAAACTCAAGCGGTTGGTTTCGAAAAAAGTGGGCTTGAAACGGTATAGGAAAACCCATGAAAAATTCGGCAGTGATTTTAGTGTATCTACTACTACATATGTACATACATGTAACCTGTGACCACATGACAGTCAATACTTCTAATTTTTCTCGCAAGGCGTGATGGCACTAAAATCACATCTGTCGGATTTTCTATGGGTTTTCCTACACCGTGGTTCAACCCCACTTTCAGATTTCGAGTTTAATCTCCTTATTACTGCATATGGCTAAAAGTTAGTGAATTTTTTAACTTTTTTTTTATTTTCTCATGATATTCAGCTGATATGCAACTGAGAAGTCCTGTTTGTGCGTATTTTAATTTATAAAATAACAATTTTGCAATCCGTAAATCCAAATCGATTTACCATGATTTTTTACCATGTAGAAATGATGGTAAAGTAGGATGATTCGATTTCTTTAAAGACTCAAATTTTCGGATATATAAAAGGGCTCCAAGGGTAATTGAAAAGGGCCCCGGAGGTAATTGAAGAACGCTAACTATTATCGACAATTGATATAAATTTGCTATTATTAACACAAATATTTGGCTCATACATTATTAAATTCATGATTTTTTATTCCATAAATAAATATGCGTACTTGTAAAGCTATAATATCCTATATATTGCAGAAAAATTACAATTTTTTCTCTGCAGCTATCATCTCTGTTGATAAACTTTGACGATACACTGAAATCACAATTTTAAAAAGAAATCGAGTATTATTGAGTTCTAAATGCATAAATACGTCTATTTAATTAATAAATTATAAAATTAGTACAATATTATCAGTTTTTCTTTTTCAGTTACTTCAATATTTACCAGAACGCGAACTCTCGTAAGGATGTCGGTCTTTAAAAGTATCTCGTCGTCGGTGTATGATCGACTCACAAAGTCAAGTACATTTATTTTTTATTTATTTGAATTACATTATATTTACTCACATTATGACTAAAAATTGTAACTGCACCTTCCTTGCTTTTATTGTTGCAAATTGCTCATATGATCTGTTCAAAGTTAATTCTTTCAGACAAAAGTTTATTGTTATTAAGAAAAAAAGTAGTATGAAAAGATGGAAGGTAATTTTACGAGAAAATTTGCACACAAAGATTTGCACAGAAAAATATTTATTTTAAACAAAATAATTGACTTAAATAATTATTAAACTTTAACTTGTCTTTTACATTGCAAAACAAATAAACTTGGCTCTTATCAATTAAATTGTCATGAAGATTTTATATTTATAATTTATAATTTTTGTGACATTAACATTTTGAAATAAATATTTTAATAAAAAATTTCAAATTATGTAGAGTGTAATTATAATTGTCTTTTAGTGAATAAAAAAAATTGTATAAATAAAATATTTATTATTTTAATGAAGAAAACAATATTTTTCACAAAAATTTAGATATAAAATTCGATTGTCAGATATTTTGATTCATGATGTATACCATGTTTGAGGAAATATATTGGATCGTACTGAGTTAATAAAAACTACTTTGCGCGATTTGACATCTTCCTTCAAGTGACGTCCAGGACTCGTGCCATGCCTGCCATACCTTGGATACATCTCTGTATATATTATACATACATGCATGCACACATGTACATACAGACATATAAGTATAGTATACATATAATACAATAGCAGAACATCTTTTCACATTTTATACAGCTAACAAAGAAATTAATAAAAAATTTTATGTAAAAAAAGAGTATCTGTAAACACAATATATTTATATAAATCAACTAAGTAAATGATATATTTATTCTACTATATCTAATAGAAGAACTGATCATAGCAAAAAGATGAGCACGCAGAAGATGGCAACAATCCAGACATCCAGATGAAAAGAATAAGTTAAACGACTGAGTAATTTTCTGAAGAGACAGATATAGGATTTAAAAAATGAATCAATAAACAAATACCTTAGTAACTTGACAGTAGAAAAAAGTACAGAATATTCACTATGGAAAGCAACCAGGAGGCTTAAAAAAACAAGGATTCATAATCCGCTGAAACATGTAAATGGCAAATGGGCGAGAAATTTAAAGCAAAAAGCTGATCTTTTTGCGGAACATCTGGCAAATGTCTTCACACCATTCCCAGGGATCAGTAATAAGGAAAATTTAAAATTTGTTAATAAAGGAGACAAAGAAGAAATTCCCCTTGTTATTCTAAAAGAACTTAAAAATTTAATTAATTGTAATCTCAGTACAAAAAAAAGCACCAGGGTATGACCTCATTACAGGACAGATTATAAAAGACTTTCCGATTTAGCAATACGCAAGCTGCAATGTACAGTATAATCATAAATGCATGTTTTATGCAAAAATATGTTTGTCGACACTGAAAAATAATTGAGGTAATTGTAATCCCGAAACCAGGGAAACCGCCAAATAAAATTACATTTATATATCTATAGAGATATCATTATTACTCATCTTATCTAAGATTCTCGAGAAACTGTTCTTAAAAAGTGTTCTTATACCATTAATACGAGAAAGACAGCTAACTCCGCATCACCAATTCGGGTTCAGAAGCAAACATACTACAATAGAATAAGTGTACCGCATTACAAACGTAGAAAAAGCATTGGAAAAGAAGAAAATCTGTGCAGCAGCTTTCTCGATGTCGCACAAGCCTTTGACAAAGTATGGCATGAGGGCTTAAAATTTAAACTGCATAAGGATTTGCCAAGACAATAATTTGAGATACTTAAGTCATATCAAAGGAAAATGTTTCAAAATACGCCATGGTAAAGAGTACTCGGATCTAAAACAAATTGCAGCGAGAGTGCCACAGAGAAGTGTCCTTGGCCTTATGCTTTACTTATTGTACAATACATCAGTAATATTCCTCGTAACAGAACAAACACTGTTGGCCACATTTGCCGATGATACCGTAGTATTGGCAGTTGATGATAATATAAATAACGCGATAGGCAAACTTCAATAAGCATTGAATGAAATAAATGATTGAACTAAACACTGGCACATTAAGTTAAATGAGCAAAAATCTAATCACATCAACTTTACATACAGAAAAATGAAATTAGGCCAATTCTAACAAAATTGTATCATACGCTAACGCGGCTAAGTATCTAGGCATGATCTTGGACGCAAAGTTAAAATGGAAAGAACATGTGAAAAAGAAGAAAAAAGAAGAACTCAATATTAAATACCGAAAAATGTATTGGCTTATCGGTCGGAATTCTGAATTGTTAACACAGAACAAATTACTAATTTATCACCAGATACTTAAACCTGTTTCGATGCATCCAATTATGGGGCTGTACAAAAAATGTCTAATATAAAAATAATACAAACTTTTCAGACTAAAGTACTTCGTGGAATAGTTAATGCACCATGATACATACGAAACCATATTCTACATCGTGATCTACACATTGTTGTAGATAAAATAAAAAAAATGCTACTAAGCATAATCAGCGTCTTATAGAACACGAAAACATTGAAATTGAATCAGTACTTTCTACTTCATGATTTACGCAGGATTAAAAGGACAAAACCTTACGAATTTGCCGAGATAGCATAAGTTAAGCTTAATCATTAAGGATTCTTATCCGTTGATAAGTTTTTTCTCAAGTGCAACAATTTGACAGATAAATCATTCATAGATTGGTTATGATATCCTCTATTGAATTAAAAAAAAACATTCTATTATCTAGATTATGTTTTAGTTTCTTTAATCTATTATCTATGGTATCATAATATTTCATTGTAGAAGAAAATAAATGATTTTTGTCTCTTGCAGTTTTTCTGTAAAGTTGATAGTACAATATTTGAATAAAAAAATTATTCAAGATCAATATTCGGCAATTTTTAGTAATTAATATTTTATTAACTATTGCGAAAATTGTAAAATGGTAAAGGATTTTTCGACTCTATACAAAAGCGGTTGGCAAAAACTTACGAGACACCCTGACATACGTATGAATGTATACATTATATAAAGTCCTAATATACATTTATTTTATATTAAGAGCAAATAATTATTTTGATTTTAAAATGATTCCATAAACTACTCGTATAGCTGCCTTAATTCTATATATAATATATGTATACTTATAATTTTATGAAATCTTAATACCTTCTTTATGACGTCTCTAAGACGTCAATAAGACGTCATAAAAACGTTATTTAATTAATGTCACCCTACTACTTAGGACATTACATTACAACAATATTATTCTAATATTTCAATATTATTTATCAAGATGTAATAATCTGTTATCTATTTATCAAGATATAGTATATCAGTAATCTTTTGTAATATTTTTTTGTAATATTTTTGATATATTAAAATATGTCTGTAATATTACTTATTTTATGTGAGAAATGACACGATGAAGGCACACACATGAGATATTAGTATATATAATATACACGTAAGCAAAAAAGAAAAATGCAGAAATCAAAGAGTGATAGAGTAAACGGTACAGCGCATTAAAATCATAAGCGAAGAAAAATATTTCTCATTAGCGCTTATTGAAAGCAGGTCAGCCGCTATACTGTAAAACGCGTGCACCGTATCATATCATAATGCAACATATCATACGTGTTAATGATTCGCGTTAAGAGTGCGTATCTCGCAATCCCACAAAGTTATCCGATTGCAAACATGTCAGAATAATTCAGAATCTTCGCACCGACCGACCCCACTGGCCAGCCGGCCACCGAAGAATAACATTTGTTAGAAATCATAACGGTGTTTACAGCCATGTAGAATACCGCAAACTGCTGTGTCTGTCAAAGCTACGTTATGCATCACGGCGATTGACTGTGAATTAGCCCGATTTCGATGGCATTGTGCGTAATACATATGTGAATATATACATCCTATGGTTTGAGGAGCTAAAACTGAAGATTGATTAATCGAAGAGAAAGATTGTGTGAGACAAACGCGAATCAGGTAGTAAATAATACCGTACGAAAATGCGAAAATTTGTTTTTTTTTTTGTAGGGGAAATTAATGGTTTCAATCAGCTCATGCAGCATGGAAAGATTGCAGTAATGTTGTAGAAATCTTTTTTTGCAAGATTGCAACGTTGCAGAAATATAATTGCAAATAGTTGTTTTAACATTGCAAAAAACGATAAAATGTCCATTTTTGAAATATTGCAGCAACATTAAAATGTATACTTAAAAAGTTCTAAAATTAATTAATCCAATTTTCTGTTTAAATAAATAGTAGCATTATATTTTATATAATACATACGAAAAAAATATGATTAAAAAAATGTTTCAGTAAAACTTTAGAAAATGGACAATTTCGCCGATTTCAATCACCTTAACATGTCGAGATCATGACCCTAACTGACCTCCAAGGGCGCATTCAAATTCCCATCCGAGTGCGTTCCAGGCATCATGTTATTTTTGTTTCACATTCGGTGAACAAGGATAAAAAAACACCTGGGTAGTATTCGGATGGAAATCTGAACACAACCCAACAGGTTTAGTCATCCTCGTTATCCGTTAAAAAGTTATTCCTTTCCACGCGAAGCGAGATCTATCTCACCTCTCTCTCTGCCTATAGGGGCAAATGACTTTCCACGCAAAGTGAGATCCATCTCACCTCCTCTCCTCCTTACTTAGGAGCGCGACTTTCCACGCGAAAACGAGATCCACCCCAGCTTCCTCCAAGATATCAATGAGACATCAAATTCTTATTATTATAATTCTGTCGGGATTGCGTTTTAAAAAGTCCAAAAAATCAATTCTGTAGGCAATTTTCATGATATATGTGGTATCGAGTTATTTAAGAATTTAAGGTCCAGCTTCGACCGTTAAAGGCTTTTCTTTCCTATTAAGTAGTTGTTTGTATAAATTGGTTAAAAAATATTTTAGTTTAAAATGTCAGGACCGTGTTTTCGCTTTTCCATTTGAGTGAAGAAACGATACGAAGAAGAAGAAGAAGAAGAAGAAGACGAGGAGAAGGAGGAAACTCGGAAGACTGGGAGTCCAAGACCCTGACGAAGAGAAGGTGGGAGGACGGGCGGCCCCATCTTGGCTGCTTTTCCTCCTGTTGCTCCCGCGCCAAAAGTCAGACCGACGGGGGTTCGTTCAGTCTCGTTTCAGTTATCCTCACGCACGCGTAAACGCGATACGTCGCGAAGAAGACTGCCGCTAGTGCACGCTTGTTCATATCTTCTTCGTACCGCTGTCACGCAATCACCCTCCCGTGCACAAAGCTAACGATCGCGCTCGTTATCGATGATATATATGCGTACGCCGCAGGTGAAGCGGAGAATCGATTCGATCTGGAGAAGCTACGTGATCAGCAAAGCGGAAATAATGCACGGAAGTCGTGTGACGATTCTTATTCTGTGCACGATGATGAATTGCCTGGTGAGTTCGTATTGTTTCCACGAATGTCTCCTGGATTTTAGCATTTATTAGGGTTGCTAGGTTGTTCTTCCCCTCGCTGGAAACGAGAGTGAGCATCGAAACGTTTTATTTGGGCGATTTATTTGACATAAGGACCTCTCGTCCAGCAATATTTTTAACGCAATATCTTTTATCTTATGTGTAACACCCCAATCACATTGCGTGGCTTCTGCAGGACATCAAGATAGCCTAATGTGTTAGGGTCTGAGCACAAGAATTGTCGTAATACTTACTTATTGTTAGATGTAAGTTATAGATATAAGCAACGTACAAGTTTAGCGTGTGACGTTCGATTAATCGCCGTGTCTCTTGGAGATTAATTCTTCTACATATAAAAGTATTAAGATAAGGATAAAAAAACCAAGAGTTTACGAGATTTTAAACTTTATTTTGGGATATGTTTTAACCGTAGAGAGCAGCTAATTGCAATGTTCAATATCGATATGTCGAATAATATAATATATTAATGAAACCAATGGCATCATTTTTTGTCATCTTTGGAATCATAAAACTTTAAATTATTTATAGATATTAATATGCTTATCAGCATCGTTAAGATCTTTCTAAAATGTCTATAAGCATCAAATGTCAGCAATCAATTTATTAAATTACCAGACAATTTAATTTGTGATAGTTCTGTCGATATCAAGTCCGAACAATAATTCGGCGCGTAGTTTGACAAAATTTGATATGTAATATATAAATTTTTACACCGAATTATTTAAGTATTAAAGATCCAATTTTGACATGAGTTTTATTTCCTATTGAATGCATAAAACTTTTGTGCAAAACTATTTTTCGATATAAATATTGGTTTTCGAGAAAAATTAATGCGTCACTTAAAATAACTCATCCTGTATCGCGTATCAATGCAAATTGTACTATCTTATAAATTTATATCTGAATTCACTTTTCGTAATTCCGCATATGATGTTTTCCGTTATAAAGTTCGAATAAATAAATGTCATGATTAAATTATGACATTATAAAAAAGGCGAACTTTATTTTGTTCGAAAGCTAAGTAAAATTTTTTCTTTGAGCAATGTGTTACTTCCTAAATATCTTCAATGTATATAATGTGATCCATAAGTTTTGAGATAAAAATTATATAAATTATTAAAAACATTTCATAAAAATATTTTGATTATTTTTTTATTCTAAATATTTTTATAATTTTTACAATTAATATATTCCGAATATCGTTTTTCTTTCGTTTTCAATTTTTGTATCCCAAGTAGCACACGCATAGAAATGCTTTATTAGCGCTTTGTAGGCGCTGGTGTATTACTTGGAATCACAGTTAAGTACTCCTCTTTTATAATCGTCTTCAATTAGTCAGGCACATTCGTTACAGCTTGAATTTCTGTTGAATCTTCAGTCTTTTAATTGCAATTTTAGAAATATGAAATAGTCGGAGGAGACAAGTTGAATGTGTAGAATGGATGATGAAACATTTCTTTAAATTATTCGATGATATTCTAGAAATTTAAGCCGACTTGTGACTGATCAATTGTTCTTTATTTTATATGATTTATGTCTTTATTTAAAATTTATGTATTGCATTCTGTACAAATACAAGTCACTTTGCATTTAGAATGATAAGCACTCAGTGAGCTCTTCCGTCTGATTGGCATATTCCGTTAGATCCTAAAATATAGACCAATTAGATTAGCAGTCTAGAGAGCGAATTAGATACGCAAATCGTCACGTGTACATACAAAAAAGAGGCCTGTTCATTTTAGTTAAACTTTTGCACTAGTTCATCTTAATTTCTTCCTTTTCTCTTCAAGAGAAAAGAAGAAGAAAAAAAATGAACTGGTACAAAAGTCCAGCCAAAAAGAATAGGCCTAAGGGATGCCAGGTCTGCAATGTTGATTCAAAATGTAGGTATACCTCTCTGTGATTGGTTTAAGATGTCATACATCTTTTTGTTGATTGGATGAATAGATTTATTTTGAGCATGCATACATTTTTGGCAAATTTTTTACAGTAGTTAAAGGGACAAATTTAGCAATCTAGTATAATATACAGAAGTCTGTGGTTGTTTGACAGATTAAATAACGTTTACTGACTTCATTTTGTGACATCATTATAACGTAATATTGTAGATTAGTTGCTTCTCGGTTAGTAAAGTAAGTTATAGTATAATAATTATTTGCACGTTTTTCTTTTACGGACATAATTATCATATATGATCGATCCTTCAATTTGTTTACTATACGATGTGATGTTCCCTTCTCGACGTAATAATTTTCTCATTTGCCCATGATGATCAAGAGACTTAAACGACTTGATATTATCATGTTTGTGCTAATTCATTAATGTGAGTGCACGTAAGCAGGATGTTAAATCCTTGTAGAAAATCTTGTTATTTATACACACCCTGCGTAACAAATAAACATGTTGAAATCCTTTTTAAGTACCAGTAATTCTATATTTTTTAATGAGTTCAAGATTATTCTGAATAAATTAAAATTCTATTAATGTCAACTATAACATTAAAATTATATTAATGTCAACTAGACGTGAATTGTGAGGCTTTCTAAGCGGTTGAATTTGTCAAAAATCCTTGCTTATCTATTACGAGTTCCGTAGTTAGGAACCCGTCGGTCTTCCGGTAGGACTACGTTCGTCTATACGCATGTTGAATCATAATTCTTACATGACCTCGTAGGTCGTTGGACTCTGATACGTCAACCGGTGAGTCGCGTCGTCGACGTGTCATCCGTTGAATATTCGAGTCGTGTTAAAGAGGAATGCATTCCGGGCCATGGAGTCTCTATCTGACTTATCACTTGAGTTCATTTTCTAGCGGGAAATAAATATTTTATTTCAAACATATACCTACGTGTTAAGTGTATGAGTAAGGTGTAGTATTATTATTCCCATGCTTAACCTGCTTTAATAAAACTCTTACATTTTAATGGTTGTGAATAGCAGACTGAGTGCACTTCTTCTTACGTATATCTCACATTACGGTATGACACCTTTTACATTGCCTTTTTTTTTCACAAGAAATGAATATACGCATTATAGGAATTTATTTTGATTGGTACTGAATTGATTTTTGATATGCTATTAATTGCTTAATTAATTAATGCATATATTTTTGCAATGACAGCTTAATGTAATTTTTTTATTGACAATATTAAAAGTATCTTTTAAGATCGTAATGTGAATACGGAGCAATCTTTTTTGGTCTTGAAATGCAAATCATAAAGAGGACTAAAGAAATATAACTTATTAAATTGACAAATAATTTAATAATTTTCTAATACTAATCTTTAGTAATAATCTGATGTTAATGAACATCTTAATCTGCGAATAATTTATTGTCTCAGCCAGATTCGAACCTTGATCTCCCTGTATTCCGTGCATACGTCTTCACCATTCGATTATCGAGATTTCGGAAATGTTTGTCGCAATAACCAGTAACTAATAAAGAAACGTCGTTTTTTTAAGGAAACGTGTGTATTAACAAATATAATTTTCAATAGAATCAATAAGAATAAATCCAATTAAATGAGAGAAATTCTATAAATTCATACAGAAATATTTAAGCACTAATAAGATATTCTCTTTAACGTCTTTGACCGAAAAACATAGAATTTCTCTCATTTAATTAAATTTATTCGTATCGGTCTACTTCAAATTGTAATTGTTTATGCATACTTTCAGATACGTTCTACAATTTAAAATTAAAGATCTTAAAAACAGTTATTCCATATATCGCGCAACTTCTCAACGTTGTTGAACAAAATTATTCTACGATTTCCAATAGTCGACCTCGAATTTTATTAGCTTCCCTGTAGATCCACTCATGCTAGCAAGAACAGATCTATTGTTTTCGTGGACAAGGGTAGGGAGAGGAGAAGGGCTGGAGAAAATAGATCAACCACGACCACGAGGGCCAATTTGCAGGCAAACAGAACTCGGAGAGTTCTCCGCCTCCTCCTAGTTCTACGCAGCGGTAGTTGCAATCCCGTCTGCAACGATGCGGCTGAATATGCGGCTCGTTTCTTTCCTTTCGTTGCATTATGCAGGGTACCTTCACCTTTCGAGTCTTTCTTGCTACTGTCGCATCTGTTATTGTGAGCGACTTCATTTCACATTCAAAAGTGAGCGGTTTCATCGATGTCGATGTTATTCTATAGGCTATCCTAAAAAATGAATACAGAAAATGTAGGTAGGAGGCGTCTAATCAAATTTATTTTCAAATTTTTATAATATTTTCTTAGCAAAGATTTGATTAGAAGTTGTCTTTTTTCATAGCACTAACGATGAGATTGAAATTTTATATTAAGATAAATTCTGTTTAGCTCTGTAAAAATTAAATTTGCAAAGAACTGCAATATTTTAATTGTTTATAATTCAGGAATTATTATTATCTTTTATCATATCTTTTGGAACAAAAAAAATCAGATGTAAATTTGTTAAACTGTATATTAAAATAACAAATACCAAATCTTAAAGTAATCATCTCTTAAGATTTTATATTCGTTGTTTATTATAATTAATTTCAGTTTTCACAGAAACAAACACGTAATTATAAATAACAAGAAAAGTATTCCAACTATTTGGAATACTCTTTTTGTTAATTATGTGTTTGTTTTTGCATATGAAAAAGATTGACAAGAATATGAACGATTAGAACAGGAAAGTTTGCCTCAAGAAAATTGCAGATGCAGGTAATGATAATTAAGAGTACCACGAGTCGAGCAAGTCATCTTCAATTTTTACGACTTTTCTTTCCGACGAGTTTTTCTCAAGTGTAAACTTTTTTCCCACTTCACCCCTGCTTTATCCCAAGTACATTTTATGGTACGCACATATGAAACGCGATTCCCATGTACGGCGAGAATAGATAGCCGAGGAAACGCTCGAGTTACCAATACATACGTGTTGGAAACCGGGTACCGGTATCCCATGAGATAATTGCGACGGTCTGATGCTTCCATGCATCACAGTGCGCGAATAGCATTGCCATACCTTGTAATCGACGCCCGACAATTATTCTCGTGGAAACGATTGGATTTTTCGATGCATTTTTTGACCTGATAGAAGCACGCTAATGCCGTGAGATGCGCGTTACGCCAGGAAATCGACGTTTCCGGAACATATAATTATCTCCGAAATCAATAGTCAATTCACCTAGTTAGTTGCTTAATAGTACACACTATTATTCGTTTTAAGAAGAAATATTTTTGGAAGATCTTCAGGAGCGCTAAGAGCAGCGCTAAGAGCAGCGACATGTATCGCGAGACCGGCTGTGTTATCTTTACGCGAACCGTCGAATTTTTTATTTTACATACGTACCGTAAACTGTAATTTCTTGTTACCGCGCAATAAAACGATTTGGATCGTCAATCTTGAGAATGTTATTTAAATTTCGAATGTTATATAAACTTAATCGAGAAACTTTAACGTTTAGAAATTAAATTTCAAAATATACTTCAGTTGCAATAAAGTAGTAGAAAATTTTTATGTTATTTTATTTTTAGTGATATTTTAATATGTGTGTTACGCATAAATACTTTGGCCAAAAGTAGAAAGAACCTCCACAATTTGATGTAAATATTCTAACATATCTAATATATCTAATGAAAAATAAATTAAAAACAGTTTTATTGAAAAATAATATTTACTTTTATAACAATTTAAATATTTTGTTAGTTTTTCTGTAAATTTTATTATTTTTTCCAAGAAAATACAATAAATTGAGGATGCTTATGGCCAAGGCAATATTAATTGAAATAAAGAAAAGCTGTTGATAAGATAATAAATATTTATTAGTTCTTGCAGCGAGAGATTGATAATATCCATAAACGAACATGGAGATAACTGATACATCCTGTATAAATTACAAGAGCACGTGTGTAGTGTGCGTTTCCAAAGTCGTTTGATTCCGATTCCGCGCAAAGATCACGATCATTGTGATTATATTATTCAGAATAACGTTATCGTATACGGGCTTTGAAACGTATTTCGTATGTTGCCGACCGTGAAATTGTTGGCGTGACAACGACGGCACTCGTAAATCCTACCATTCAGGACGCACATATCTCTTCATCGCGTGTCTCGTTCAGTCTCGTTGCAACTGCGACAAAATTTACGATGCTGCATTAAGAGAATGTCGCGCTACGTAATCGTTTACGTTGAATTATTGTATTTCGATCCGAAAAATTGATTCATGATCTAAAAAAGTGTTAGCTAATATGTTTGAAGGCAAAATTAATTTAAAACATGATAAATTTCATATTTTTATTAATGAAGCGATTTTTTGCATTCAAATTACGTAATAATTAATAATTATATTATAACCGTAATTTTGCTAGTCGTTGACATCGCTTTAAACAACAATTCCAAGTTACTAAAAAAAAGTCTGAAACTTTAGTTCCCAATAAAGAAAATCGTCTTTGCAGCTGTTTTAAATTTTACATAAATATAAACCATTAAACTTCGAAATCACTCATTATTTTGAAATTTGTATGTGTTACGCTATTGTCATCATTTCACAAATTTCTTATTTAACAAGAAAAGATCTCCTCCCAGGGTTATGTTCAGATTCTCACCCAAGTGTCTCCCAGGTATTATGTTATCTTTGTTAAACAATAGGTGAACAAGAATAAAATGATATCTAGATCCCAATTCTGTAACTTTTAACGACAGTACATAATAAATGCAATTGATTTTAAGTATTGTATATATTTAAAATATCCTTTGTACGTGTCAACTATTTAGATTATTCCTCTTAAAATACAATTTTTAGATTATTCTTCGAAGGTTTATGTGTTCCGCCATCCTTCGGGGTCGTAGCTGAAGCGCGAATGGAATTTCCGCGTGGGAACCGACTCTTACAGATCGCGATCGTCTTCGACGTGCTCCTCCTCGGAACGACTGTAAGTTGCTCTATTCTGCGTTTAAATTGGCTCGGTTCGTTAAGCGTAATTAAGAGCTAGCTGGAGGCGGTTGCGTTGAATATAAAATTTCATCTTGCCACCCTTGAGTGCAGCGTTATGCACGCTAAACTCGTGCTCTGTATTTCCACATACACGCGGCGTTGCGTGCAATGGCCGATTAACTGTCTCTTTCTCTTGAAGGCGTGGATTAATTTCTTTGATCCCACATATAAGTGACTACATTCGTGTGCCCCCATACATGTAAGTTGTTAATTGTTAAGAGATGAAATGCACACGCCTCGCAATCGCGTGTTTTGCAGGGAAAGCAACGGATAGCAGTGTGGATTGACAAATAATGAGCTCTCGTGCTTTGCAATGACCAAGCATGATGCTTGACGGACGCAGATATGACTCTATTACGATTTTTCTCAGGAAGACGGCGAATGTTGTCGACGTAGAAATAACCGCGTCCATTCAGGAAAGCACATTCATTAATTATTCATCAACAGACGATCGCATGACGCTCGATGAATCTGTCGTTCCGCTCGAGCGACACGTTTACGGATTATCGTTAAATGTAAGACGTCGGCTCATATACAATTCAGGATGCACGACAATTTTGTCTCTTCGACTTACACGTGAGATGCGTACGTAATTGAAAAAACCGCTTGAAACCGTCGCGCATGATACAACGCAAAAATTATCCTATAAATGGACAATAAATAATCAGTCGATAAATTGGAAGTGTTTTCGGGTTTACGGTATCTTACGTGCTGTACGTTTTTGGAATAGAAAGGTTAAAGTGGTCAAACCCGTATCTCCAAAAACTCGTTGTATCTTAAAACTATGCTTACATAATTGTTTCTAAAAAGAATTTTTGAAGAACTCCTTATTTTTATATACATATATCTGGAAGATAGAGCGGCAATGATCAATTCTTTTATATAGCAATCAGTGTATTGGGGTCGTTAATCCGTAGTGGCACAGTTACGTTAGGCACGGCGGGAATTGCAATAAAATCTTACGATTATATGTTCAAGCATTATTCGTCGGCAAGATTTGCCGATTTTCTTTCGAATAATATTACGCACGTCATCTAACTTGAGGCGCACGGTACGCTAACGGTGTATACGCGTGCAACGGATGCCGTGTCACCTTGCGGTGCTTAAAGCGTGCAGTCGCGAATGTGCTGCGAGTATACGCGCGATTCTATTTTCATTTCCACTTCCACCGTGAGTACTGACAATGAGATAAACTACCGACTTAACCGATGCTCAGTGTTCCTCGCGGTCGCAGACGACGAATTACTGTATTTTTATGAACAGAATCGTAAGAGGGAAATAAGAAAAAAAGAATATATTATGATATTTTATTAAAAAAGACTATATATTGTATATATAGTCTTTTTTAATAAAATATATTCTTTTTTTCTTGTTAAATCCTTTTTGTATGAAACATTTTTTTTTTAATGCTTACTTTTCAAAATATTTAAGGAATCCGGGGCTTTTTTTAATATCTTGAAAATTAATCCTTAAAAGAAAAATGTTTCATACAAAAGTTGTAGGGTTTAAAATGACCTATTTGTTGATTTTATCACACCTCTCTTCAGAGATCTTATTGCCCGAAACCGAGCATGGTGACTTCTCTCATATGCCTGTGGTGCGCACGCTGATTGTACGAGATCTACTATTTAACGTCGATTCCGAACGATAATTTTTTTAGAAAAGTTCTCTTGGCAAAGATATACTCTCGGTGGTTTGCCATTGCTTGCTGAGAGGAGCTTACGAGCTTCCGAAAAATTTTTCGGTTCTGCCTGGGGTCGAACCCGGGATCTCTGGCTATGCCACGTTCGTACTCAATCTTATCATATATTAAAAATATTAATTTATTAATATAATGTAAAGTCTACATAGTGACTTTATTACAAATTAAATGATAAAAGCTATGAATCAATGCAGGGTGTTAAGTGCTAATAAATGAATTTTAATATTATTTACAATAATTTCAATATTACAATGCTAAATGTTTCAACCCTCATTAGGGCATCCTCAGTAATTCATTTATTAACACTTAATATCCTGCATTGACTCGTATCCTTTATATTATTTAATTTGTTTAAAAATTTTGAATTTTTCTAAGTATATTAATGTTTAATTTTGAATTTATTAATTATTAAATTATTCATAATTTATAGTTCTTATTATTATATTAAAAATTCTTCTTTTTTTCTTTCTTCCAGAATTTTAATAGGCATTTAATTAATACATAGGTATATAAGCATAAAAAATGTAGCAAGTTTAGTCTAGCTTTCGTCGTAAAACTGGGTCAGAGAGGTCTAAAAGAGACCAGATATCATCTTTTAAAAGGAAGAGCCTTTATCATTTTTGACTTTCTTGTAGAGATTGGTTTCATCCTCACCTACTTCGACGAGCGTGAAGCTCGGTGACGAATGCAACCAAGATCGGGAGTGTGAGATCGGCATCGCTAATAGCCACTGCTACTTGGGTTATTGCCGGTGTCAGCCTTTCTTCGCCGGCTACAATGGAACCCATTGTCTCGAATGTAAGTTCGTCCAAGTACTCTTTTATCTCCTCCAACTACAGTTCTCTTTTATCCTGTTAGTCGAAATCATTGTTTTTAAATGTTTACTTTACGGTATGAAAATTTCGGAGACTGCCCAGAATATAGATATGGAGTATATCAGAAAAAAATGCTTAGAAATATTTTGTTGTTACTTTAAAAAAGAAGGCGTTTTCATAGTGTAAGATTTGTTATTTGTAATGTTACAGCAACTCTACTGGGTAACGATTGTCTCGTGAAGGAACAATGCTCTTTGAAAGTGGCGAACAGCAGCTGTCTCGAGAGTGTATGCAGATGCGAGGAGGGACACTTGCAATTTCGCAGACATACTTGTCTAGGACGTAAGTATATTTTGATTGTACCTTAATAAAACATACACATATATCATTTGTGTAAAAGACTTGACATTAATACCGGGACACTACTGTGTCTCCTGGTCGACGAAAACGGAAATCTTATTTAAATAATTAGAGTATTGAATCCAATTCTAATAAGTATTGAGTTAAAATACTTGGAATTCCTATCTGAATTCAAGTTATAAAAAGCAGAATTGAAGTAAGCTCTTCACGTTGGAGAGAAAAAGAGAAAAGATGAAGAAGTTCAGCTAAAAAGAACAAGTATTAGAATCGTGCAAGAAGTTTAGTTAAAAGAACAGGCTTATATTTAATCGGTATATTAATATACGATAATGCATCGATAAGCACCGTATATATAAATAAGTAACCTGTTCATGTTCCTTGATGTTACCGTTGGTAGCTCTTCACGTGACATTAAGGCGATCATTAGCGACATCGAATAACATACATGTGTGAAAGATCGATGATGGAAAGGATGAATAGCCAAGCAAAACGTAGTTAGAGTATCCTGCAGAGAAAATTCTAATTTATGTAAGCTTCTTCTTCTCGGCTCATCGAACGCGATACGCCCATTAAGTTAGCATACCTTGGAAATGCATTCCGATGATCGTATACTCTCTTTCGTTTTCTCTTGATTTATCGAGAGTTTCGATCGCTGACAGGCGCTTACTGCGCTATTTTCAATGCCGGGATCATCACGACTTTTTGCACTAACGATCTTAGCTATTTATTGTCATTGTAAAAGTATAATATCGAAGATATTATACCATCGCGAATATTCGCGACGGTATAATATTCTTCTTATATAGAAGAAACGATAATTGACAGAAATTTTATATTTGAAATTATGCAATAATATTTTCTCAAAAATATTCAAGTATAAATTATGTATAAATACGCTTCTAATATCGATGTGCTTCTTTAAAAAGAAAAGATTCTGAAATAATTGTCAAAAAAATGTTATAAGCAGACTTTTGGTGTGCCTATGGACTCTCCATCGTCCCCGATTGTGGTGGCTATTGTATTAAATAAATTACAGGCATAGTTTGCTCCGAATTTGTTAATAGGCAAAAAGTTTTATTTCTATAAACAATAACGTATCTTTACAAACTAGATTGACTCACAATATGCGCAAGTTCTTAAATTTAGAAATGAATTTCTAATTTGCAGCGGCTAAACTCGGTGAGGTATGTTACGAACATGCCCATTGCCGTCTCTGGGATCCCGAATCTCATTGCGATTTTCTCATTCCGGATTTATTCGGCCGCTGCCAATGTACCGCTCCGATGCGTCGTGAAGGCGACGTATGTCGACTTGACAGTCTCGTGAGACCTGTACCGTTTCCGCAGCATCTGCCTCCCACTCAGGAGTCGATAGTAGAGGACGTCACTGAGATCGAACGCAATAAGGAAACAATCACCGACGGACAAAAAAGCGACGAAGAACAAGATACAGGTACGCCTAATTGAAATTCTGAACTGAGGTTATATCATATGATAACGGATCTAAATAATGTTATTTAGGTTCGTTATGTTATAAAATTTTGTAAATAGTGTTAATTCTCCTATATAAAAGATGCATGCGCAAAAGTTAATGCTACTTTTGTATCGTAAATAATGTTTTCAAACATGATCAAATAAATATTAATATGTCAAAATTAATGATCATATATAAAGAGTGCGAGAAAATGTTTTTCATCCAATTCATTTCATTCTAATCACTGTCAATCCGTCTTATGTTATCCATCTTAAAATCAATAGATTTTTTACAAATAAGTTCTTTCGAGATCTTTTTTGAGTAATGAAATATTTGGCTAATTGTATTTATTTCATATTTGTTTTTTTTTTTCACTAGGAGTCGTTCTATTGTAAACAGAAATTAATTATACAGTTTTAGTAATTATATATATTTAATGTGTAGTAAAAAAAATTGTATATGTAACGTAGTAAAAAACTTGTATTTTCTTGTACAAAAATATAGAGCTTTGAGATTATCATATAATTAGAACTGTATTTTAAACTTTATACTGCACTAAATGTGTGAATTTGTAACGAGTTAACACGTGATACCTGATTCCTTCATAAGTCATTTAACATTCCCATGGAGTAATCCGTGGACGCGTACGTTGTACGGGAATTGTATCAGGCTGCATCATCGCTTCTCTAAGTTTCACGCGCCTTTTATCCGATAATCTGCTTTTCCGTGTGTACACGGATGCAACGGGAATTCACGAGACCGAACGGTTTGTATTCCGGCCTCGAACAGATTAACGAAATAAGGCATTTCGTACTCTTAATTAGCACAATCATTAACAAAACACGACATTTTTTCACAAACGCGTAAAAAAAAGAAAATCTGTACGTATACTGAATCACAAGCGATCATCACATGTGAAATCTTATTACCCTCCATTATCACTTTCACAGATTTTTTAATACGTAATAGATAATAATAAATGTGATTAGCTGAATATTATTAGCTATGATTATAAGCGAACTTTTTTAATATTTTCTTCTTTTTTTTTTGGATAGGCGTTCAGATATCTTGGTTAAAGAACGCATCGATGCTTCTATCGACGGAACCCCCTAATCAATTAATACCGGTAAATTTGGTGACAAGACCATCGAGTTTAAGACCTGGATTTAACAATCGTCCCGGACCAAACGAGCTTCCAGATGATGATGATGCTGTCGTTATCGAAGCGGAAGTTACCGAACTCGCTCATGTTACAACGACCTCGACAACTTTTGGTAAGAGAGAAAATCGATGTTCTCATATTAAAAAAAAAAATATTTGTTACTGATAAAACACTGAGAGAAATGAGTTTGTTATTAGATGATAACAAATGTAATGATTTGGTAGGAAAACGAATCGATAAGTTATTATTATGAATTGTTTCTCATTATTCGTCTGTGTAACAAATACACGATTTATACGACAAATCATATATTTGCTAAATCGTTGTTCGTATACTTTTTGCAAATAATCAGTATTAACAAATAAAAATCTATTCAGCTGTTTCGAACGGAGGCAGAAATGAGATTTCAAAGATCACAATTTTTAACAAAAAGGAAGATAAGTCCAGCAATTTTAACAGAAGCACAATCACTATAATTTATTACAAAAAAGAAAAACTTGTTAACACTAGTTTTGAACAATTTTAGTAAGTTTAGATCGACAGCCCAAGTAGAGCACACAGCGCTTACAAAGTGTTAACAAAGCGCTATAAAAGCGTATATAATCACTTTTTAGCGCTTTACAAGCGCTGCTGTGCTACTTGCGAGAGCGCAAAGTACAATGGCAAAGTACACCTCTTGCGGCGACGATTTTCTCACACACAACAATGACTCGTCTAAAACCCTAGATTTTATATTACGGAGGTTTAGATCGTTCTAGAAACTTGACGGTGACCGGAGGATCCGTTTGCATTATTTTTTTAGAACGGTACAAAACCGAGCTTTGTTTTACGAACGTTCATGGCGGTCGCTACTTTGCATCCCATGATTCATGGTCTTTCGTGGAACTAATTGATTGGCACTCATAGAACTGCGCCGATCTCGTCGGCTGAGATGTACATACGTGATGAGTATTCGATAATTTCGGCAATCAATTTTTATTGTATTATACATGGTTGCTTCTATTACTAATAACTAATTGCAGACTAGCATCAGTCTTCATAACAGAGGAATCTTGTATTCGTTTTCAGTACCGACATTCGTTGTCACTATATCTATAAATTATTTGTGGCAGGTACTAATTGCTCGTTAAATTAATAAAATCTTTTTTCTCAGTGAGCGAAAAATTAAAAAAAAAAAAATCACACTAGGCATATTTAAAGCGTTCGAAATTAGTGGATTAAAGTGTCACAATCTTGATTCTTGCTTGATACCGTAATTCTGACTTTTTTATCTTTCAGCGCCAATAAAGACAGATCGTCATGAGAGTACGATAATGACGGCAATCAGCTTGGGGCTACCGTGCGTTGCCGATTTGGAATGCCGTATGGCTGATCAAATGTCACGATGCATCGGCGGCGTATGCGATTGCAGTTTTTCGACGAACAGCAGTTGCAACGCGCGGCGGACTGGCTGTGCGCCGGGCACGTTTCAGTGCCGGTCATCCGGAAGCTGCATCAGCTGGTTCTTCGTCTGCGATGGCCGCACCGATTGCGCAGACGGTTCTGATGAAGAGTGTACCGGTCTTCGTTGCCCGGTGCAGGCATTCAGATGTAACGACAGTAATGTCTGTATATCAAGATCCGGAGTATGCGACGGCAATCGCGATTGTCCTCGTGGCGAGGATGAGATTGGTTGCAACAATCGGCGAAGTTGGTATTTCTATCTTTTTCACATTTTTTTAAAGTATTTGTAAACAATATAAAAATTTAAATATTTTTTGTAATATACAATTTCAAGCTAAAAGTTTGGGAATACTTTTTCAAGTTGAAATTTTAATTATTTAAATATCCACAACAATAAGTTTTTTAACAATAATTCTTTATGTTTAATAACTGTTATTGGAATGTAGGTACTCTCTCTCTCTCTCTCTC
>NW_017306018.1:1115037-1117013 GCF_001594115.1 Trachymyrmex septentrionalis | reverse complement strand
CTCTCTCTCTCTCTCTCTCTCTCTCTCTCTCTCTCTCTCTCTTATACAAAAGATGAAGAAACATGATTATTTATACTTTCGAAGGAATTCTCCAGCCTTTTCACATAATATAAGGATATTAATTAAATTTTTTATTGAGAATAAGTTTGTAATTAATATGTGTAGGCATTCCTGAATTCTTTTTAGATTTTTTTGACAGTACAGTTTTTTTTAAATGATTTTCTGAAATGACTTAAATTCTTATGAAAAAGAAGGTTTTAAAGAATTGTAACAAAATATAAGAATTTTGAAGAGTGATATAGATTTAAAGAAAAGAAGTTTAAAAAACTAAAGTTTCACTGTATTATTTTTGTGTACTATAAGACTATGAAATATTCATAAATTACTCCATTCTCTTTAAATATGACTTTGCACTACTGAAAACGTGGCAATGTTCGATCGTTTTCACCACAATTATCAATATCTAAATTAAATTTAAATAAATAACTTTTCTTTAAAAATCTTCTACATAAATATTTCTACATAAATATTATTATACAAAAATTTTTTTAATAACAAATATATTATAGTTTTACTGCTTAAATTTTATTCATTAGTTATTTTTCAGAAGACGATAATGGCATTTTCCATCTTTTATTATCTCTCGTATTAAGATAAGAAAAGTTACATGACTCGCCTTCACTTTTTTAAGTTGGAGAATCTCCATAATTTTTTTTATTTGTTATTATATTATGTTATATTGTTTATATTTTATTATAAAATTAAAAATATTTGTTCGCACTTTTAATGGGATGCTACGATAGGGGCAATGGTCACTAATTGCCATGAATTGCAGTGCAATTCAAAATTTTTGAGCTAGCTTTATGGATTGCAAAATTTTTTTACGGAATTAAAATACGCACACATAGGAAGGATATACCGATTTCGCAAAAAAACGTACAAAAATAAAAAAATTTGCTTATTTTTTACTCGTACAATTATTACCTGAGGTTAAAGTTTGCTCAATATAAAAATTCTATAGTTCATATATAAATAGCATAAGTATCCAGTGGAGATTACTTGAACGAATAATACTGAGTGTGTAGAACTAAGATTGGAAGCCTAGAAAAATATGTTTAATTCACGTGTATACATACGCTTAGTAAAGATTCAGAGTAGTAAATAAAGCAGTACTTGTATCTAGCAATGGGGGCTTGATCTTGCAAGAGATGGTGTTGCAAAAAAACAAATGGTGTTAGATAAAAACCGTTATATGCATTTGAATGAGATAGAAGAAATTAATTAAAGATATCACTTTTAACGACGAATTTTTAATCTGAAATTAAAAAAGTCTGTTGTCGAACAAGTCCGGCCGTCGCGCTAGCGATAACTTGTAGCATCTCCTTAAAAAATTTTCAAAGTAAAATAGATATGAGCAATAAATATAATTAAAAATCAAAGCGATCTCTTAACAGAGTTATAGGAGTAGTTAAATGATTCGTTAATATAATTATTATTATTGTATATTCAACTTTT
Organism: Trachymyrmex septentrionalis; assembly: GCF_001594115.1. Lineage (NCBI taxonomy): Eukaryota > Metazoa > Arthropoda > Insecta > Hymenoptera > Formicidae > Trachymyrmex > Trachymyrmex septentrionalis. Next base: position 1,115,498 of record NW_017306018.1, on the reverse strand, counting down.
CTGAAAAAACAAATGTTTTGCCTTATGCATTCCACGTATTCGTAATGTTTTACTTTAATACGTAAGATTTCTTGATCTATACAGAATGTCCCGAAGGTACGTTCAGATGCAACAATGGTCAGTGTTTGCCAGCATACGAATTTTGCAACGCAGTAGTTTCCTGTAGGGACGGCAGCGATGAACCCAAGGCAGCATGCAGAACGCGGAATCGCGGTCGAATCACCGCAAGATACTGTCCGTTCAGATGCGACAATGGAAGATGTCGTTCTGATGCGATAACTTGTAGCGGTCGAGATGGATGTGGCGATGGTTCCGATGAGAAACGCTGTAACGTCTGCAGTAAGTACTTTTGTAAAAGAAAAAAGATTAAGACATAACGAAACGTGCATTGTAAAATCTTGGAAGATTTACCTAACATTGTATAAACAAAACAGGACCTTATCGAAATGTTAAATTTAAAC
>NW_017306018.1:1112949-1114937 GCF_001594115.1 Trachymyrmex septentrionalis | reverse complement strand
AACGTGCATTGTAAAATCTTGGAAGATTTACCTAACATTGTATAAACAGGACCTTATCGAAATGTTAAATTTAAATTTACACAGCCTTTCTTGTGATTTGTATTTTCTATAGTTACTTTTGTGTCGTGTCTCTTTGATTTATAACCAAACGAGACGTTCGCAATTTATTGAGAAAAACACTGCGTGTTAAAATTAAGATGGTTCTTTAGAAAAAAGTGCCGAAAATTTGGGGTGTCGAAAATTTAGTCGCTTTTGACTTTTTGAAGGCTTTTCGATACAGTCAACCATGATCAACTTCTTGTCAAGTTTAGTTCCCTTGATCTATCCTTGGTTCTTGCCTTAATGAGTTCCTTTCTTATAAATTATTCCCAGAGAGTCCTGCTACAATTCTTTCTTTCCTTCCCGTGTTGATCCATCTGGAGTGCCTTCCATTTTCAGGCCATTATTATTCATGGTGTTTATTATTGATCTTGCTTCTATCCCACTTACATCTAAATTCTAGATGTATGCTGACGGTGTAGTTCTTTTGCATTTTTTTTTTTCATTTATCCGAAGTCTCTTTCGCTTTTATGGCTTTAAACCGTGATCTTTACTTCGTGGCGAAATGGGTTTCATCAAATGCTTTACATCTGAATTTCTCCGAGTGCTTTACATCTAAATCCTCCTTACTTACTTGCAGATTCTTTCTTATTTCTGTATCGTCTTCCTTCTTTCAATATCTGCATTATCTCTGTACTTCCATAAAAATACTTGACATCTATTTTGATTCCTCGTAATTATTTAATGATGTCATTACCAAGTGTTGGACTGCTTTCGTATGCCTCTGTCTTCTATATCCTTTTCATTGTATCCTTTCAATCTCGCAGAAACTCTTTGTATCATAACTTTTTATAACTTTTATAACTTATTCGACTACTCTAATGCAGTATTGTATTATACATTCCGGCTTTGACTCAACGAATGCTTTAGCGTATCAGAACTGTTTTCTTGTAATATCCGCAAAGATAACCACATTTCTCCATTATATCTCCAGTTAGTTAAAAATCCAACATTTTATTCTCCATCTGTATTGTCTTATTTATCGACTTCTTCGCTCTAACACTCCGCTTTATCTATGTAATCTTCTTCACTACAATTCCGACTTCCATTCCCGTTTTATTCCAGATACCCGTTACCACAATTATTTATCCTCTCACTTCCATCGTTCCGCCAAATTTAGAGCTTTGTTCTCCTATATGTTAATCAAATACTATAATATAATACCTTTTTCTATCCGCTTTTCCTCCTTCTTGCTTTTTTTCCACGATAAGGTGGCTAATTTTCTGTTATTAAATCATTGTTAACTTTGTTCTCTTTCTGCAATCTTATTATTATGAATATTATATTTTACATAATATTCTTGAGGCTTCCACGAGTGCTTTCTGTATAAAGATTATGTGTTTCGCGGGTTTCCTCCGTGTCCATTCTTGGAATGCCAGTTTCGTGAACTTTGCAGTCCATTTCATCAGGGCGAAGAGCAGCCTGATACTGATATATCGAGGCTGCTTCTCGCCCTGATGAAACATTAACAGTCTGATTGGCTGTCTAAATCACGCGATCACACCTTTTTTTCATTGTATTCACAGTTTACACGTTTAGACTAACTCAGATATAATTTTTAGAATATATTTAATTTCTTAAAATAAAATTTTTTCTGTGTCATATCTTACAAATTAAGTATATATTTATTATGCAGAGAACTGGAAAAGATATGGGCAGTATATATAGGAGTCAAGCGTAGAAGATGTCGCGCAAATAATATACCTATGAAGTATGAAGTATTATACTTCTTTATTCACTAAAACGTGCTTACATGTTTCGACTCACTTTTGAGCCTTCCTCAGAGACAACATAAACTAACATATATAAAAACTGCGAATAAAAGTTATCCTGTCATGGTGAGCTCCCTTACATCAAGAATTTAAAATCAAAAAGAGTGAAAGAAAAAA
>NW_017306018.1:1103946-1112849 GCF_001594115.1 Trachymyrmex septentrionalis | reverse complement strand
AAAAAAAAAAGAAAAGAAATTAGGAAATATCGTACAATAGAATATGGAGAATTAATTTATCAAACAACTTTAAGATTATAATTAATTATCCAGCAAATATAAGGACGCCATGCTCACAGAGCACCATATTGCAAATGTTACTATAAAAATAATTCAAGAACCAGCTCCTGATAATGTTGGCCAGTCAGTATTAGTTACAGTAAATCACTTTTTGTTATTCAGCTAGTAATTTTCGATTAATTTTCCGAGATAACAAATAGAAAAATGTAACATTAATCAATTCCAGGAAAATAAAAGTTAGAAAGGAACAAACACTCCAGAAAGACTCATTATTGCGTACGAATGACACTGACTATCAGTGTTATCAGAAGCTGGTTCTTGAATTATTTTTACAGTAATAAAATAACAACGTAAAGACTCTTTATGTAAAGACTCTTTATGTATAAACAAAATAAACAAAGTGAACGGCGAAAAAGAGTCGATGCATGATACATTTAATTAAAGATAATAGTCATAGATACATAAAATAAGAAGAAGTAGAACGGCATATATTAATATATATTTATTTATTATTTATTTTTTTATGTAGTCTTTTATTATTTTTTTTATTATATTCATTTTATTTTACATCTAAGGAGGGCTCAATCCAGCAGCCGAAACTTGTAATTGTTTTATATATTAATATACGCCGTTTTACTTCTTATTTTATGTATAATATTTATGACTATTATCTTTAATTAGATGTATTATGCGTCGACTCTTTTTCGCCGTTCACTTTGTTTATTTTATTTTGTTTTTACAGTAATGTTTGCTCTGTGAGCATAGTGAGCGTTCTTATATTTGCTGGATAATTAATTATAATTTTAAAATTGTTTGATAAATTAGTTCTTCGTATTCTATTAGATATTTCCTAATTTTTTTTCTTTTTTTTTCTTTTCCTTTTTCGTTCACTCTTTTTGATTTTAATTCTGACATTAAATTCTTGATGTAGGGGAGCTCAGCATAACAGGATAACTTTTATTCAGTTTTTATATGTTAGTTTATGTTGTCTCTGAGGAAGGCTCAAAAGTGAGTCGAAACATGTAAGCGCGTTTTAGTGAATAAAGAAGTTTCATACTTTATATTATTTGGCGGCGTCTTCTGCCCTTGACTCCTACTTGCTCCTATCCTTTCCAATTCTTTGATTTATAAGGAGTCTTGGTTAGCTTGATTTGTTATACGGATTTATAATGCAGATTATAAACAATACTATTTTTTTATTATAATATCATTTTATCCTTAGAGTATTCACAATGAGTCATTTCGTATCTTGTTTCTTTTATTCGAAATACTGCATCTGGTTAAATAATTCTTTCTATTCTTTCCTCCTTTTTAAATATGCAACTTCATAAATGTTTTTTAAAGATGTTAAAATATATATAAAAATCTATTCATAATTTTTGTATATTTGAAAAAATTATGAAAATTGATCACACACAAACGATCCATCATGCACAGTAAAAGAAAATTGTATATGTATTAAGAGTTAAACGTATAATTTAAAGATATCTTATTAAAATTAATACGACAAATAAATTTATTTAAGTATAAAAATTACAAAAAATACAGTATATGTTATGTGATATGACAGTATCTATTTTATTCATGAAAATAACGCATAATGTTTATTATAGGTATATACTTTTTGAGCTTTATTTCTCTACTAAAAAATAGAATTTTGACATCTTTTTTACATTTACCATAAAAATCTACGTACAATATTCTATTAGTAGAAAGAAAAAAAAGTAACAAAAAAGTAATGACTCGTTATATTTTGAGTAATAACGGTAACAAATTACTTTTGCAAATGAATAACAAGTAACGGGTACGAGTTCTGAATTCTAATATATATACAATTAATTTAATTAAATTAAAATAAATTATATAAAGAAATTATGCATTTTTATGATAACTCGATTTACTAAAGAATCACCTTAATGGCCACTTACGGAGTAAAAAAATATCTTTGAAACAAATGTGAGAGATACTTCTTTTCCATTGTTCCCAAATAAATAAATAAATAAAGCGTTCCCAAATAAATAAACAGATAAAGCGTTGCTTACAAACGCGGTTTTCTTTCCCTGGAATTTTCATTCTCAAGAATCGCGAACTTATTTATGTTGTATATATCTTCAAAATATCCAGGATAACTGCGATTCGATGCATCAAAAGACCATCGTTAGATCCGCGCTTCCTAGAACCTAATGCGAAGTCACGCTGGCGTGTAATTAGAGCGGGATGCATCGATTACGTTACTATCTTCCACAATAATCTCTACACGCATCCGGAAGAATACAGTAAGAAATTACATAAATGAATGAGTCATAAATGAGCGTGTATATCTTAAGATGGAAATAATACACGCGCGCGATTCGTAAGCATTGGCTATGCAGATTGCTTTTGTGTAGCTGTTTTATACAATCGAGATAAGAACGACCATTCTGGTAAACAATAGTCACTTATAGCAAGAAATAATAGAACATTTGCAGAAATAGAAAAAAAAGGAAAAGAAAAGGCATTTACGATTATTTTAGGGAAAAACAGTAAACTATTAATAATATTTTGATTATTTTATATGATATTTCACATATAAAACAGTAAACAGAAAATATATTCTTATATATTATATAGTAAAATATAATTAATTCCCGTAGAAGAATAATGTTTTACTGAATAATCTGTCATTAAATTAAATTAAAAAAAAAAAGCTAACATGTGGAGTCAAATAAAAAACTCAATTTTTAATTTGCTTCTTTTAAAATTAATAGTCAAATTCATTGAAAAATACGTGTGACGTCGAACGTTCTTGAATAAATAGTCGTAATCCACTTCTTTTCGAACATTAATTGCATTCACCGCTCGCAGCTTATCATTCTTAGCGTGGGTGCATTGTTCTACATTAATGCTCGCGACAGGACGTCAATTATCAAACTGGCATGTTGCAGGATGCGGAACAACGATCTAATCTCGACCGGCCGATCTTCTCGCCACATCGTTCTACGATAGAAAAAAGAAAAAGAGAATGAAAAGAAGCAAATTACCAACTGGCTTGTCGACAGGTTTCGTGAAATAAGTGTTCTAGAATTGAGTAGATGGGCGTAAAAGTAAGTGTGACCAAAGATCGTTAAGCCGTATCGCGGTGATTACGACTTTCAACGCTTCGCGATTTTGAGACTGAAAAGACCGTTTTTACTCAAGCCGGGTAAAACTTCGGCATCCAGAACGAACAGAGGTAGAGTGAATTTTCCGTCGCGCCTCTTGCGCGAGATCTCGCATTAACTCGAACCGGGCCAGTGATCGCCGCCGCTGCTGTAGCGAGTCGCGATCTCAGAAGGAATGATAGCGCTCATGTAATAGGCTATTGGAACTGAAAAACGATTCTTATTTGGAACTAATTCTTTAATGCAATTTTATTGATTCATGCGACATGTAAATAAGGTAAAAAAAGTGCTGTTAAATTATATGTAAGCGTTTTCAAAATACATTAAAGATAGTAAAAAATAGCATTTTTTGATAGACTCCATATTTGATTGTGATTCCGCTTAATTTAATAGCATTTTTTTATCTTATTAATAATATGAGCGGATGGATCAATAAAATTACATTAAAGAATTAGTTTTTTTTAAATCTCCAAATAATAGGCTATAATGGTACTTAATCGTCGTTATATAATAATACCGTAAGACGGGTACAGGTTGCACCAAGGGATAACTTCGTCACCCTGCGAAGAATAAAAACATGTACTCAGGTTCTTTTTCAGGATTATCTCTGACAATATTTGATAATAGAACAATAGAATATTGATAGAATACTGTATGTTTGAGGTTCCTATTTTAACAAATAAATTTTTAACAGACAATATGAGTTAAAATTTAGATACAAAGATATTATGATTTTTTCTAACAGATGGATGCTATTATAGATTGATTAAAATTATAAGATAATGAATATCATTTCATATGTCTAACTGATGCCTGAGTATCATTTCATATGTCTAACAAATAAATGAAAATTTTGGAAACATTAGATCGTTTTAAAACAAAAATTTCATATTTTGAATTTTTAGTTTCCGTGCTAGTCATATGTCGCATCATATGATTAACACAGAAGACGCAATATCGTAAATAAAATGTTATTAAAAACATGTATACTCCCAGTAAACACAATGTTACATGTAACATGAAATGTCAATTCAATAAAATAATTGTAATATAACACAGTGTATTATATTACAGTTATTTTGTTGAGCTGATATTTATTGAGCGTGTTATATATTTACGTTATATGTAATATTATATTTACTGATAATATCAATATATATTCATTTAAATAGTAGATAGTTCAAAACTTAATATAAAACGTATTGCATACATTCAGATTCAATATAAAATTATCCAGCGAGATATACCAAACTAAGAATACATTTTCCGTTTTAATCAGGGTTGGTACGAACAGTATCAGACAGTGTGGTTTTTTAATTTGGTTTTAATCACTCTGGTCAAAATCGATTTTGAGCAAAATTTAGTAATAGTTTTATTTTTCCCTGTATTACGTTATTACATACTTTTTCAGCTAGCCGAGCTCAGAGTTAAGATAGAGAGAGGTTAAAACCAGTTTTGACCACTGGCACTGATTGGATCAAAGCAAAAAAGGAGTGGACATTTGCCAACCCTGGTTTTATCCCTAACGTACTTTATTTATTAAAATAGATATTAAAAGAATTGATATTTTATAAATGTCAGAAATGTATAAATCATATAAAATTTTCGAGGGAATAAGATTAATAAACAAATACTTTTGTACAAGTTTATATTATTGTCAGTTACTGTTTCGACTGGACATCGGACATGTTTCATATATTTATTTTGTAATTTATATGTACGTACCAAAATATGAAATAAAATGTAACTTAATAAATTTTAATAAAATATAAAAATATGTTTTTATTATATATGTATTGTTATAACAAAAACTGTCGTTCTGTTCATACAATTCTATAAAACTTTTGTATAAACTATTGAAACATCCACGTCAGGTGACAACTCTACGAGTTGAATTAAAAATGTAAGTTTTTAACTTTTTTTTTCGATTTTAGTATAAAGTTCACTGCAGTACCTTTCAATTTTGCGTCTAACATTTTAATCCTATAAAAGGATTTTTGATTCCGTTCTGTAAATTCGGAGATTTTTATCGATATTTCAATATCTCAACAATCACTTCCTTTAAATAACGAATGCAGTTTACAGTATGTAATAGCAAGCATAAATAGTGAACCATGTTAGCGGATCATCGATAATTTGTATTGAAAAATGCGGCAACAAAGGTGGTATTATAAATTGTTTCACTACATTAGTAGTGGCCTACTTTACACTGTAGAGACCCTCTAATAAAGCTGCATTCCATTGCACGCATAATGCGCACAAGGTATCAGTTTACCTTTGTTGTTCGCAGAGTGTTAAACAAGGATACATTATGCGCATTATGCGTTCAACAGAAACAGCCTCAGAGTCGCGAATCGATTTGAGCTGACTTTTGTATTTAAAATCGATAACAGAGAGAGAAATATATTGTATCTCTGTGTCTAACTTTAACACGTCTCTAACTTAATCCTAAACCTGCAGTAACGGAATACATGTATACGTGTGTAAAAAATATGATAGTAAATCAATAGCGATGCATATTAATATATATATTTAAAATATATAATATATTATAAACGTATAAACAAATTTTATTTTCTTTATTTTTTACGTACTAGAGGATTGATTGTGTACCTTGACACGTGTGAAAGTTATATTATTGAGTAAATTTATTAGATACTAATGAAATTATAAATATTCTTGTGAACTTATTCATTTTCGTAATTTTAACTTCGTTTCAAGATACACAATCAAACCTTTAAATATTTTAAATAATTTTGTTTAAAAAAAGATGTTAAACTAAACAATTCTTCTTGCATGCATTATTTCGTCACGTAAATCAATCACGTAAAGAAATTTATTTGTTAATATCTTTAAAATATTTAATTTTAATTATATTGTTGAAATTTAAAAGTAACGCGAATAAGTAAGCAAATATAGAGCGGGAATTCCTGAAACAATGATGTATCAATGAATCGCGCGACTATCTCATATGTCGTGATTCTTACTATAGGATCTCTAATTTACACTGTATGTGGTTTAGGTCGCGATAGCTAGATTAATTAAAGATACCTACAAATTAAACAAAGATACGATATCTATCGTATAGCGGTTTAAACGTACGGTTGATATCGACGGGTATAAAGATTGCTTTGACTGACCGCGAATAAAAAACAATACAAAATAATAAAAATAATGAATATTATTAAATAAAAATTGATTGATTAAATACACATGTGTGAAAATATTAAGTTAAAATGGTTTTCCATGCTTATAATAATACTTCTTGTGAATTTATCTGTACAATTTTCAGTTTAAGCAAACTGCACCGATTATTTGTCTATCTTGAACAGTCCTGAACCGAAGACTGGAGCAGTATCACAAATTAAATTGACAAGCAATTTAATATTATTGATGCTATGATCCAGGTTCGAATCTCGGCTGAAGTAATATTTTTTGCAATAAAATTTACAGGTTTTTAAAAATGCTTTATTACATCAATAATATTAAATTGTTTGGGACAATTAATTTGTGATATTATTATTCGCGAGTAGTACTCCTCTGATAAAGGCTCGCAATGAAGATGCAACAACACTTAAATAAGAAACACATAAGAAAGAATATAAAGAGCGCAATATTCGGTTTGTGAGAAGACCCTTCAAAATTGAATTTGGGCTTCAAAGTGAAAGAAACATAAAATATGTTTCTGACAGTAAAATTTTATTTAAAAATTAATTCATCGGATCTGAAATTTTTAAGAAAATTATAATTTTGTAGAATGTACAGGGAACATTCTCCAAACATGAAAACGATGTATGAATAGAACATTTAACGATTATTTGTTGCTTTTACATTCTGTAAATATTTCAAAATATTCCGGAATACTCTTGGAGTAATATATGTGTTGGGACTTTAGAAACATTTTTACACATATTTTAAGAATATTTAGCGTTAACCGGATTAACTTATTTGTTTATCATTATTTTAATTATGAGGAGTCTTATTAGTTTAATTAATAGAATTATAAATCATTTGAATATCCAAAAATATAAAAATTATAACAGCATTCTACGGTGATATGATTAGAATAAAAATCTTACTATACCCGATACCTTTATGCAATCAAATGTCGGCCATTGTTTATGCGGTTGATACTGGTCCGGATAATTCTGCGACTGCGTGGCTTCGCTGGTACTCGTCGATAACTATCCGTACGATATATCTCAGAACGGCATGCATGTGTTGTAGCAGGTATGTATTCTATCCAACAAGCAGACTTGAAGATTATTCTGGAAATTATTATCACGTAATAATAATGATCTATATTTTTTAATTTTTAGAATCAGTAATGAAACTTCAACATTCTGTAGAAAAAAGAAATTTTGTATATTTTTGAATTTTTAAGTCATGTTTTCCATTTCGTATTTTCGAAACTTCAAGAGAAACGCTTTCAAATTATTAAATATTACATAAAAAACATAAAAAGAAAATTGGAAACAATCGTGATGGAAGTTATTGATCGCATGACGTATAGTGTTTGAGAGTTAATCTTATCGACAAAAGTCTATTTTACACGACTATACATGCCTTAAGCGCTACGTGCGCAGCTTTTGTAAGATAAAAGTTAAATTAAGTTAGGGTTTAATTAACTTTTTTTTTGGCCATAATTCGCTTTTTTCCTTACCACGTTCCGACTTTCAATCTTGGATCATTAGGGCGCAGACCGAAGTAGTTGAGATCTCATTTTTCATCCCGTTAATGTCGAAAATTCGTGACGCAGAAATTAACTAGTACCTACTTATTAATGACGCGAATAGAGGATTAATGGACTTTGTATATATCTTTTTGTTATTTTGTCTTACTTTTTCGTTAAATAAAACATGGTTGATTAGGATAACGAAGACATCAGCTTAGATTTCATGTATAACTGCATATGTATAACTGTGATAGTGTTAGAGATCGTACATTCCACGAAGATATCCATTAAGGATGAGTAATTTGCGAGTCCAGCGGGATTTTATTTCGAGTATGCGTACTCCAAAATTCAGAGATGATCCGGTGCAACAAATTGATTTACGATTGCGCACCAACGTGATCCATGCGTGATCGAGGTGCGGGGAAGTTCCGTTTCTTTCGTTGTGCTTGAAAGTAAAAATGATTCTGCAAAGAATGTCAAGTAAGCAAAATAATTTTATCGCGGATACGCGTGCATAATGCATGCTTCAGATTATATACACATATATCATTAGAGTATCATTAAAAATAGATGTATTGTAAGCGACTAAATATTTTATATTCGTTAGAAATGATATTAAAAATATCGATATTACTGGCCGAGTTTATTCTACTTTATAAACTTTTTATACGTGTCTCATATTTAGCTCCTCTTTTAGAATATTCGATTAACTTGCAATGAACACTTTCTTCAAGAGATTCTTTCTTGTCTAAAGAATACTTAAAAAAAAATTATTTTTAAATTTTATTTATAATTTAAATGAAAAATTCACAATTTTAAGCTTTTTTTTACTAATAAAGTGAGATATATATGTTTTATTCTATTATACATTTTATCTTAAATCACTTTTGAATAAAATTGTGGCATAAATTTAGGTAAAATAAGTGCGTCATTATAATATTATAAATTATAATATTAGGTGTAGTAAAAAGTCATCGCGTATTTTTTAGCTCAAAGTTGTATATACAATATCTTCGTCAATAATGAAT
>NW_017306018.1:1069144-1103675 GCF_001594115.1 Trachymyrmex septentrionalis | reverse complement strand
TATCGCGGATTAAATAAAAGAATTATTTTGACTTTAATTGCTCATAACTCCATTAAAAATTGTCGTATCGTATAATTTAAAAAAGAGATTTTTAAAGCTGAAACTTTACTCTATCAAGATATATTTATATTGTTGGTAAGAAAGTAATTGCGGTTTTTACTGATGGATGTCTTTTAAAAAAACGCGATGACTTTTTACTACACCTAATATTATAAATTATATTACTGCAAAAAAGATTTCTTCAGTTTTATTTGAAATTTTAAAGAACTAACGATATGAATCTTATTTTTACACAACAATTTCTAATTTATTATTTTCTAATCTATTTTCTAATTATTTTCTAATCTATTTCCTAATTTATTATATTATTTTCTAATCTTTATTTTTCTAATCTTTGTAATTATGTGCGCGACTTCTCATCGGAACGTAATCTTGCAATTGAGTATTTCCGCTTGCAGATTTTCTAATTTATATAAAATTTATTGGTTTTTTTTTTTGAAAAAAATATTGTATCAATTATTTTTTTACATATATCGAATGATATCGATTTCGCGCGATATACATATATAGACCATTGACATAAATCAAATCGATTAAAAACGGTAGCGACTGCGTCTTTAAATTAAAAATTAAGCGAAAATTTTATAAATTATAAATTTATAAAAAAATAATTGATATAATATTTTTTTTCAAAAAAACCAATGAATTTTATATAAATTAAAAAATCTGCAAGCCAAAATACTCAATTGCAAGGTTGCGTTCCGATGAGAAGTCGCGTGGCGCGCGCATCGCGAATTGGGTTGACAGGCGCAGACCGGCGCGGCGCACGAGTGGAGACGACGACGACGACGACGACGACGACGACGAGGACGACGGCGACGGCGACGGCGACGACGACGTATGCGCAAATCTCCGTCAGTCAGTGACGGAGTTGCCTGGTTGCAGCGTGGGTGGCACGCGCGCGCGTTGGCCCGGCCAGCTCGATTCGATTAAACTTTGCAGCAGCCCTCGTTCGTCGCGAGCGGGGGTGAGACCTCGTGCCGTGGCTTTGTTATATGCCGAGCGTCATTATCCCTTCGTGGGTGCACGTCAAAATCGCGTCGCAGGACGCGAATCGGGATAAACGTGACGATTTGTGCTCCTGCATCCAGACATAATCGGAGAACTTACACGGAAGACTTGCTGCTTCCCATTCGTACGACGTCACACGGGTGCGAGAGGTAATTGAAAGGAACTTCGCGAGGCTGTTTCTCATGACTGTTCGTACTCGTGCGAATGTTGAGATAGGTGCGCACCGATTGCGTTCCGAGATATCGTCGTCTTCGTGCCGAGAGACATGAATGTGCAAAGTGTATCTTGTGTATCTTGCAAATACGTGCTGTTTAAAACTGCTGTTTAAATCGCTGCTATTTAAAAGTGCCGTAGTTTCCAAGATACTAATCTTTGGATTGTCAAGGTTTTCATTTGTTCTATGAATAAGTACCAATTTGTGAAGCTATAGTGAAGCTTTAATTGAAATACAAAATAATCATAAAGATAATCAAATTAATAATAAAATTAAATCAGGAACAAATTACTGTTGCACTTACTTGTATTTCTAAAGCTTAATTTAGAAAAATTTAAATTATTGATATTCACGAGTTTAAAGAAAAGAATCAAATTTATGAATTTATCCAAAGCTATCTGTATGTAAAATAGGACGATTTTAATTTTGTATGCAAATTGTCCTAGAAAGAAAGTTCAGTACTCTATAGGAGGTGATTTTATCTGTCATTTTAATTAAAAGTGTTCATACGAACATTTTTCAAACATTCTGTTTCGTTTCCGAGATTTCCAAGAAAAATATTTAGATAAAACGCGTGCTCCATTTCAAATAGTTTTCGAGACTGAATGTGCAGAAATTACTGTTAAAAAGAAGATATGTACTTTTTCTAATAATTCATTATTCAGGTGATACAATTTTTAAAGCTTATAATAAATTTTCGAAAATTCACTATTAATATACAAATAAAGATAACGTTTGTTTGTTGCAAAGTAAAAATATCTTAATTTAAAAGACCAAGAGACGAGCAGGTAAAATATTTAAATAAATAAGTTATTTGATTACTTAATAAAATAACGACGTACCTACATAATACATATAAATGTATAAACAAGTTTTGGCTCATAGAATCCTTATTAGCTTAAAATTAAACATATAAATGATAAAAAACTTACAAAATTTTAACATATCTTTTTCTTAAACAAAATATGAATAAGAGGTCGAGGTTAATAAACCAGATAATAGTCTCCATCCGCATATGATATGGCAATTGAAGATACTTAAACATATCGTGTCCAACAATAAATGTAAGTACAATAGTTAACATCAAAATGTAAAATTCCAATAACGAATTTATCATTTCATGGCGAAAATTACGTTTAGTTCAATATATAAAGTATGTTGTCAAATGTATAAAATTAATTAATCTAGGCAGTTATAAATTCAGATTAAATAATAAAGAAACAATTGACCATGTAAACAAAAATGTTAATAAATTTAGGCAACATATCGGCGATAAAGATTTAAACTGTCTGGTATTTATTTGTTAGTCTTTTATTGGTAGCGAGTTCCAATAACTGAGCGAAAGACGAATTATACATTACATTACACATCGAAATATATATGAAAGTTACGAAAGTATGTTCGGTAGATAAATATCTTTTAGTTATCTATTATACTATTAGAATGTTTTATTGGATATCAAAGTATGAATCATTCAGCGTTCTGTGTCATTTAGGCCCGGTTGCATCAACGTTACTTTAACTTTAAGCGAGACTTAAAACTCTCTCTATCTCGGTTTAGAATCGAAAAGGGACGGAAACAAAGAGAGTTTTAAGTTTTAAAATTAAAGTAGCGTTAGTGCAACCGGGCCTTCTACAATTAATTTATTATTTATGCAAGTTTTTTGTTTGTTTCTTTTTTTATTGTTTTATATGAATTATTTCCATGATCTTTTATGATGTAATGAGTCTTTTATTGTTCGAAATCTAAAAGTTTAACGTTTTTCCAGTCAAAAGTGTGATTTGTTCTTATCATATGTTCAAATATAACTGACAATGAATATTAGATAAATCTAACTTTATATTGTTAATTTATTCTTTTAATCTCATTTGTTTCTTTGTTCGTCCTACGTATGAACTGTCGTCATTCTTACAGTTAATTTTATAGATTAATTGACTATTGCAAACAAAAGTTTTATCTTTGTGTATTTTTATACATTTATTAAGTTTATTGAGAGTTTATAAAAACCTACTGTGGTTGTAGATTTATTATCGACCCTTGGCTATTGACGAACGAAAATTCCTAGGAGATAAAAATTAGAACAATGAAATATAAAAGAAGCATTTACGCTTCTTTTACATTTTGATGTTTCAATTTTTGCCTACTAGAAGTTTCGTTTACTCTCCAATTACATTCAATTTACGCTTCGATTTTTATTTTTATCAAGGTCCTTATTTAAAAAATTTTAAACTGTTTCGGACTTAGCAGCGTCGATAATAAATCTTCTGTTTTACTCTGCCATTACATTACTTATGCTCTGTAATTTTTATTTTCATCAGAGAAAAAACAATGAAATCTTTTTTTGTTGAAGTCGCCTTTTCCTCATTAATTGAACTCTGATCACTTAATATTTTTAATTTATTAACAAATAAATATTTTAATCTTCTGTTAATGAGGTCAAAAATAAAATCAAATAACTATTGTCTAATAAAATACTAATACATAACTCAATTTTCTTTTTGTAAAATGAAGAATGAGACAAAAGAATTGAACGATTCACTCTAAATTGATTTTTATGGCATTTCGGTGGTTTAAGAAAACGGTAATTAATGTCCAGAAAAAATTTCTTTGTGGCATCAATTTATTATAATTTTGTTATTTTTGACAATCGAAGAAGAGTTCAGAAAATTAAGACAATGATTTTCCTCTAATTCGATAATGTAGTAGATTCAATAAATTTTAATCGGTCATGGTAATCATTAAACCTTTCAAGAATATTATTCACTTTTTGGGAACAATAAACAATTAGATGTCATCGACATAACAAAAATAGATAGGCAACTCTAATGTATTTAGAATTCTTTTCTCCAAATCTTGCATAATAATATCTGCAATAATTGGCGGGAAAACTAGAGAATAGAAGTATTATAGGAGTTTGTTTACAAATTACATTATTAAAAATAAAGTAGATGATAATAAAAATTTAATTGTAGATATAAATTTATCTTTTGGTAATTTATTGACTTGATCTGATTTATTAACTTGGTCTTTCATTATTTTATATTTTTAGGTTTCTAATATGTTAAGATTTTGTAAAGTTTTTTATCATTTATGTTTAATTATGAACTGATGAAGACTCTGTAAGCCAAAACGTATTTATGGATTTATGTATTATGTATGCTAATTAATTAAATAGAGTTAAATGATTCACTTATTTAAGTATCTTATTTGCTCGTCTCTTGACGTGTCGTTTAAATTAGGATATTTTTTGTATTTTTCTGTTCAAAATAGGACGCATATTCATATGAATATTTTTGCTTGTAAACACCTTGAAAATTAGAATCATTTTATATTATTATGCAGAATTAAATTTTGATGTATTCTGCCAATTCTAGCAGTTTCTTTACTTTCTCGCAATCTTCTATAAAAATACGCTAAATACGCAAGACCATTTACCTAAACCTGTTTTGTTCCTTAAATGTATGAAACAGATTAATATCACGTTTTACATTTTAACGTTACTTTTGTCTACTACTGTATCTCACACAGCGCAATCCGCATCATTCGACGTCCGATATTCAATTATACATACATATGTACACCTACGCTTTCTACGGAGGAGATTCATTTTTTTATCTTACCATCCGCTCTCTGTATATGAAGTATGATATTGTATCAAAAGAATGTTATCTGCATTTCAAGGCCTTTTGTGTTTTTATTATATATGGAATATAATCAAATGAGGTGAGGGAGAATTTTTTTATTCAGTTCGCGTTGGATAGTTATAATATTATTTCAAATATTAAATTATTGGACAGCAATAATATCGTTTCAAATATCGGATTATCTGAGTAATATTGTGATTTATAATTTACTCTAGAAATCCTCAAGTGAGAGATCGAACATCGTTTAGACAACTTCTGACTGATTCGCTATATCTTTCAAGATATGCATAAGATAAAATAAAATACATGAATATCTCATTCTTTATCATATTCATAATCTATCATTCTATTTTATGCAAGTCCTGAAAAATATAGTGAACCAAATATCATGGTCTCTTATTTAAGCTTTCTAGTTTATTCCAATTATTTTTTTAAATTTGTTTGCCCTTTCATACACACTAAATATTAAGCCTGGTCTATAATATATGCAATAAGCTTGGTGTAAGAAGTAAGAATAAAAAATTGACTAATCACAGTCGATTATTCTTCTTACATTCGACTGTGATTGATCAATTTCTTATTCTCACTTTTTATACCAGTCTCACTTCGCATGTAGACTTTGTATACAATAATAGAGCCTATATTTAACTTGTATATTGAGTAACACTTGTGTCATTATGTAAATACATTCCTGTCTCTCGATAAACTACGACTATTTTTCCTGTCATGCACAAACGAATAAGCGGAAAGTACGCAATCAAAATTCATACATTGACTTACGTGGCACTCTTAGAATCTTCTTTCGACAACTTTGATTAAAGCTAACAGATGGTTAATACAATACTCGCAGTGTAATACAATAGTTATCACCGAAGAAGAAGAGAGAAGAAAAGATGTGATACATTGAACTGATGTTAATTGGTGCTACTAGGAGTCAACCGTCGATTAACTTTAACCGAAATTAGTGAAAGAGATCCTTAATCAACTTTAATAACATTCGTAGTTAGAAAAGTGGCCAATCACAGTCATTCTATTTTTTAGAGAAATAGCTATGATTGGCCAATTTCATAACTACGGATGTTATTAAATCCGATTAAGGCTGTTGTAAATGTAATTTATAATAAAAACAAAAATTGCAAAGTGAAATAAGATTCTTCTTAAGTACAGTCTTAAGATGTTATATAAGCCAATCACCGAGTCAATCACAGAATAGTATTAGATAACTTGGTGAACTTGATTCAGTTAGACTCTGATTACTTAAAAGTAACATGCACGGACAATGTAATTTCACATTAATTTATAATAGGATTAAATACATTAATATGTCAAAAGTTTCATGATAGGTTCTTCGTTCTGTTGAAACAACACACTTTAATTTGGAAATCTGTGAGTGATTCTAATGGATTAACAAATTAATTTGCATTATTGCATTTGTAATTTATTGCTGAGAAGGACTCCAAAGTACGTCCAATTTGAAAAATTTGAAGATGTCATCTTGCCATTAATGCAATAAAGATTTTTACACGATTCTGAACAACGTAATCTGTGTTGCACTTTCATTAGCTCTTTAATTATTGCTACTAAATTAGTTAAGCTGAAAGCGAAAGAAAATATTCATTGAACAAAGGAATAAAGATCTTTGATAAGTAAATATAATGTCCTATTTTTGCAACGACATTGACAACACTCGATTTCAGAACAAGGCTCATCATCGAATCAAATTACGGCGGCTGCTCGATGACCGTCTTCTCTTGTCAAGAGGACGAAGAAGCCGAGGACGAAGACAACAATAATTCACGGAAAGACGGATGTTTATGTTGCAATTGGCGTTGTTATGCAAGAGACTTAGGAGACGAGTGGCGAACAGTTGAGATGTCCTTCATAAGGGTAAACCAATTGCGAAATATAACGAAATTCATAGAAGTATGATGCGACTCGCAATGATGCAGAAACACTTTTGATTTCCCATGATCCTGAGAAAGGCATGACCACGACAGCATAATGTGGAAGGCGAAATGGTTACGTTTCACCGAATGCTTCTGCCGAAGGTCCGGCCTCGTTCTGATTTTACCGTGCCTGATCATTATCATCCTTTATCTCGTTTCCGACGACGAATACGAATACGACGTTCTACAGTATCCGTCCTTCAAGTCGTATAACATCGCTGAAGGTGAGTCTCATTTCCTTGTAATGTCTTACCTCCTCATTTGACTATACTGACATGCATTTCCATAATATTAATATAAAACATTTAATATTATAATTATTATATTATTAAACTGTACAATCGCTTGTTATGCTGTTTGTTGTCTAATACAGTTTAGTGTACGCGTATATTATGTATTGTTAATATTTTTACATATATTCTACAAAAATTTTATATTACTTATTATATATGGTGTTTCATTTTAATTAGTGCACTTGAATTTCTCCCGAACAATGCAAGATGTTGAAATTCTATTTTTGCGATGTTATGTGCTATCGATGGAGACGTATTTTTATTAATAAGGTTAAACCTAAGATGAAAGTATTATATTAAGGTCACATAAAGATCAAATTCATTTTTGTAAATGAAAATCTAATTTTTTAAACATCTTTGTAGTAGCCATACTCATTACGAGCTCAATGCGTGAGCTCAATTATGACTCAAAAACACCGAAAATCAAATGATTAATTAAATGGGAACTTACAATAATCGCCCTTGTGTATATATTCGAACTACCATCCCTAACTACGAAAGTAGAGGCCAATACAATGTTTAAATAATCACGACACATTTGATAAAGTTATCGGCGAAATGTTACTAGTGATACGCAATAGTGTCACTGCTGAACTAGTAGTACTACTAGTATTTAACACTATTGCAATACTGTCAATGCTAATGTACACTATTAGATTCAGTAGTGTTAGTATTGCAGTAGTATATTACACTATTGAATCCAATAGCACTACTAATTAGTATCAATATCAGCAATTGATATCGATAAGTTTTCTCTTCAATATTTGTAAAATTTACAAATTAATGTGAAGCAAAGTTCTCATGTCATTAATCGTCAATTATATTATTTTTAAGCAAATGGTTAAGTAATAAATCTGTATATATATCTCTTGACCATTTATTTTAATCAAGTATGATGTAAACTAAATAGTTGACGATCAATGACTTGAGAACTTTACTTTATTAATTTGTAAATATTTTATACGGTATATATTTTTGAGTATATCCGAAACATAGATGTTTTTTCCAAATCTTCGTAGAATATCAATGTACATTCAACGATATTTTTAATATCTTAAATGTTTTCATAGATGTATTATACTTGTATATAGATACTTTCATTTTTAGTGAAATCGTTGCTTATTCGTTATGATAAAATGCGTACTATATTATCGAAGTCTGAAGTCTAAGGTGGAATTATATCGAATTATGTTTGATGATAGGCACGGTGGATGGTTATCTCGTATGGAATCCGAAATGTCATATGCTGTCCAAAAAGCCTTTGGATCCGTCCATCGCGAAATTCGTGAGGAAGGAAAAATTGGAGAAATGCCCGAACGATCGTGTCCTTTCGCAAATTTCAAGGGAACCTAATGGCAGCGTATTTCTTTCTCTCGATCCCGCCATAAAAACCATGCATAGCGACGTTGCCTGCTGCTGGTCGCCCGTAGTCAGACCCAAAGTGGATAGACCCAAGAAGGACAACTACGACTCTACGATATCGTAAGATTTATCATCGTCACTCTTTGCATTGAAAGTTCCAGTGTCATCTTAAGACATTCAGGTGCATTTAATCTGCTGAGAAAAGAATTAAGCGGCAAGAATTACTTTGTTTATTTATTTACGATATAATATAAAAAAAACTGTACCTGAAGAGATTGAAGTCGCAAGCTATTTGGCCTATACGATTAGAATTTTTCCTGGAAAACATTTGCCGATCCTTTCTTCCCAATAGAGTCAAGCAATGCGAGAACTTCACCGGACAAGTGATGCTTCCGCGCGAAATGGAGGTGGTGTACGTGTCATGCAAGGTGAAGGCGAAATCGAAACCCAAAGCGAAGACGAAGAATACGAAGCTGTCAACTAATACGGTGTATGAGAACGTTCACGCAATCTTGAACCCGGAGAAGGTACGAGAACGCATAGATCACAATGGCAGTCAACCCGGAAACTTTTCAAGAAAGTTAAGCGTGCTCGTCCTCGGCATCGACAGCGTCAGTCGGCTGAATTTCTATCGAGCTATGCCGAAAACCGAGAGATATCTGCGCGAGACTGGCTGGATCGGTCTAAAAGGCTATAATAAAATCGGCGACAATACGTTTCCGAATCTGATGGCGATTTTGACCGGCCAGACACCACAACAAGCATATTCTCGGTGCAAGCCGACAGTGGCTTACAAACTCGACAACTGCCCTTTCCTTTGGCACAACTTCCGCAATGCTGGCTACGTCACGGCCTATGGTGAGGACGAGACTATCCTCAACACATTTAACTACCTCAAGGTTGGCTTTGTCGAGCCGCCTACGGATTACTACTTGAGACCCTATATGCTGGCCAGCGAGAAACTTCTTAAAATCAAGAAAAGGTAATGAGTTAACTATTACCATCCAAAGAGCAATATGATCTTTTTGCTGATTGATGAAATTTTCGTTCGCGCTGTTTGCAGATTCAACATGAAATACTGTACGGGTCCCAAATTAAGCTTCGAACGGATCTTCGATTACGCTGTGAACTTTGCCCAAACCTTCGTCGGCGTGCCATACTTCGGATTCTTCTGGACAAACACGATCAG
Organism: Trachymyrmex septentrionalis; assembly: GCF_001594115.1. Classification (NCBI taxonomy): domain Eukaryota; kingdom Metazoa; phylum Arthropoda; class Insecta; order Hymenoptera; family Formicidae; genus Trachymyrmex; species Trachymyrmex septentrionalis. Next base: position 1,093,956 of record NW_017306018.1, on the reverse strand, counting down.
CCATGACAATATGAATGGTATTTCGTCGATGGACACTCGTGTGTTGAAGAAATTCGAGTTTCTAGAACAGGAGGGAATATTGAACGACTCAATGATAATTTTCCTGAGCGATCACGGTATGCGCTGGGGCGAGTTTCGCAACACCTTTGTTGGCTGGTACGAAGAGAGATTACCGTACATTTACATCTGGTTACCCGAATGGTTCCGCCAGAAAAATCCCGAGGCCCAACGAGCTCTCGCGGTGAATCAAAATCGACTCACCTCGCCGTTCGATCTCTACGAAACGCTACGGGATGTTCTCGCCATCGGAGGTGGCGATGCTGATTCCAGTCCAGGATGTTCCACCTGCCAGTCCCTTTTCGCGCCAGTCCCTAGAGAGAGGGGCTGTCAGGACGCAGGTGTGGTTTATCATTGGTGCACTTGCACGGCTTTCAAGTCGATTAACGTCAATGACAGAATCGCCAAGGGTGGCGTGCAGAAGTTCCTGGATCATGTTGAGAGTATCGTAAAAAATTACAAGGACAAGAAGGGCCGGCGACTATGCGCGCGGCTCAAACTAAAGAAGGTGCACCGGGTGGATCAGGTGATCGACTTCGGCACGGATAATCTGTCCACCATCACATATTTCTACATGATTCAGACAGCTCCCGGTAACGGTAATTTCGAGGTAACCATCAGGTATCATGGTGATGGCAATTATACTCTATCTGATAGCGAAGTCAGTAGAATCAATCCTTACGCCGTGAGCGCCAGGTGTTTAAATCGCGGCATGAAGCAGTATTGTCATTGTGTGAAGTAAACATAAAGTCACCAAAATTTGACTTTATACGCGTTGTTACAATTTTGTACTTCATTAACATTCCGTTGAATCCGATCGAAAAGAGTTAACTTTTTTAAGCTAGAGAGCCTATAACTACTGGTTTTGAAAAAACGCTATTCCTAAGTTGAAAATATGTGACGATGAAAAATATTCAGACTTTTTATTACTTTAAATAACTTTCCTAAAACCTTGCGATGTATTTGCATTGCGATGGTGTTGCAACAAATTTTCAAATTTTATTTTTATGTTAAATTGTACTTTACACGTGTTTTTCCTATACACGATCGGTTGAACTTAATTACTTTAGTAATATTTTATTTAGTAACTATTGCGTAATCTTGAATCGATTTTTGTGAAAATATGTGAGGCATAGTTCTACTGATTTGCTTCGTACATATCGAACACAAAGGTTGATTGCCTCATCTCAAGGAATTAGGGACCTGAGTGTGGATATATGGTATGTGGATATTTGTTCGTTTATCAAGAATAGCTGAGACTAGAATTTTCTAAAGCCTTAATTTAACATTTAAATAATAAGTGATAATACATAGTCAACATCAATGAGTTAAATTCATTGATCTTTCTAAATATGTAAAATTATTATTAACGAATGGAAATTAAATATAAGCTAAGTGCCAAAAATTATAACAAGAAACATATGATGTTGCATATGTTTAAATTTATAAAAAAATATGCTACTAAAGATATTTAAAATGTTATATACTTGTGCAATTCTGGATAAATTTTTGACGGTTAGCTGATATTTGTATCCACTTTCTACTATAACATGTATGTGTAGTTTAACAACGAAGATATAATTATGAGAGAACGAGCATTGTGTAAAAAAAAGTTGATACCTTGATCATTTCGTACATTAATAATACCTAAGTTATCGTACATATCTTATCAGAGGATGTTCATCATATGGGATAATTTTTTTCATACATTGTTGCACCACGATTTATTGCGAATGTACGACACAATGTTCGTTCGAATCGATGTACATTAAAACTGCATGAAGTGCGATATAAGTAAGTGAAAGACATAAGAACGTATCTGGAAGAGAGGATGATCGAATATACTTTTGTGGTGACGTTGCAATGGTGACATATGATGCTCGTCCTTTCTTATGAATATGTATCACAAGGCATTAGTCGTAGTTTGTAAGTAATGAGTGTGCCTATCTTACAAGTGCCAAATATGTTCTGTTCTAACTTAAGTTTGAAATCATACACTTCATAATAAGCATAGACTGGCAATACAAGCAAAATTGTGTCTGTATTTCTCTTTCTAAAAGTGTCTGAAAGTATCCCCAACAGTATAAAAATTGCAGCAATATTGCTGTAAGTTTATTTGCTGTTGGAATACGTTTCGCGCATGCTTGATATATTTATTATACATTGGATATTTCATTGAGATTATCTCTTCGTATAAGGTTTTAGTTTGGCATATTTTTTAATTATTTGCATTTTACATTTTCAAAGGACTACCCAAGTATTCCTAAAATATTTATGAAATGTAAAAGCAACATTCAAATATTGGTTAAAAATTCCATTTGTATATCGTTATATTTTCCGAGAATGTTCCACATATATTCCGCAAAATTTTAATTTTTCCAGAAATTTCAAGTATGATCGTTCGTGAACTACTTTTTAAATAAAATTGTACTATGAAGATCACATTTCATGTGCTTTTATCCAATGTTGAAACTCACTCACAGGCGAAATGCTGCGCTCTTTGTATTCTTTCCCAAGCAATTCTTGTTTAGAATTCGAGAAGCCGCGTGAAAAAATTGTGACTATTCTATAAAATCTAAATTTTTTAATATTTAATATTTAGTTGTATTTAGGATAAAAATCAAAATGCTAAAATCAGCAGGTCAGGTGTTAAAACCTCTGGCGTTGGCACTCCTTCAAAAATTATAGGCACTGGTCAGTCCATACTTATAAGGTCAATATATGATTGAAACAAACTTTTCTTTTTATTTCCTGCACCGATATGATTGCCATAGATTATGTTATCCTATGATATATACAGCTTATGCGAGAAAGAGAGAGAATGCATAAATGGAAACCAAAATATTACGTTTGCGTGATAATGAGAATGAAAACCGGTCTAATAAATTTATAACATGTTTTAGACCTACCAAATAATATCTTAGAGACAAGTTTATTGGAAATTTTTTTTAAACAGAAATATTAAGAGAAATTTGTCAAACTTCTCAGTTTCGCAAAATTGCAATTTTATCAAAAGATTTATTTCTAAAATATTCTTTGGAGGCCTAAGATATAATCTACAGAAATAAGAATCCAAGCCAATGCGAGCTAACATAGGTTAATCGCATATAGAATCCATATATCTGAGACAAAAAATTTTTTATAGACGTTTCAACTCTTGGTATCATCTTCAGTGTAAAATTGAATAAACAGTTGTATGTACAAAAGTTGTTTAACAAAAGTAATAGAACATGCAATGTAAAAGTTGCTTTTAGTTTGAACAATAATAAAAATACTGCATGTTTGTCAACTATGCGGTAAGTAGTTTATGATTAAAAAAATTTTTAATGGTTTTGATCATTTTATACTACATATTTCAACAATTATCCGTTTTATTTGTTTTATAACAATCATCCTCTTTAATATTAAAGAAGAACAGTTAAACTCTTTAAAAATTTTAAAATAACATGTGTTTTCACATATGAGAAAACGATTAATCCTAATTAAATCCTACAAATATGAGAAATGTGAGAAATGTATTAGGTAGATATTGAATTTCTTGCTTGGATTCTTTTATTCCTGTGATTTATTTTTTGGAGCCTTTTATGAAGATTAAGATAATCTATTTCTTTACAAAATATAGGGATCGTTCTCGCGTTTAAGAATATGGAATTTTACGTGTAAGCTGAAAATAAAAGCCAATGAAATATTTGACTATATTTTACTACGACGTTATGTATGCTTTATTCTAAGCAGTATGAGAACGTAAATCTAATTTAAAAAATGTAATTAACGAGAGCATTTTGTGATTATTTGGAGATTCTGTGTGGGATCTCCGTCGAGAGTTAGCCAAGCCAAATTAAACAATTTTCCTTACATGGTAGAAATAGAATCTAGTTAAGTATTTAAATAAGCATCACATTCTTCGAGCATACGTTCTTACAAGATTCCAATGTCAAAGACAACCTTATCGTAAGTTGTTTGACAATTATCTGAGTAGATACGAATGAAATTATTAACTTAAAAATCATTTGTAAATATTTGCGTATACGTCTTTAAGAATAGCGTTTTTTATAATTATTAAATTATTATCGTCGTGTTATATAGAAGCATTTCTTGCTTGGCTCTTTTCATTTTTTTTCTTCTGAAAATAAAATTTCATAGAGTTCAATCTGATATAGCGTGATTCATTACTTTAGATAATTAACAATCATCATTAAAAATTTTATGTAGTATCCAATTATCAATGTATCTATGTGTGTACACAGATTTTTTTCTATCTTTTTAAATGTTAATTAATTTTTTTATAAGCAATGTAATTTTTTTGTTATTTAGTTCGATTGATATACATAAAATCAAAAATTTTTTTAATCGATCATGGATAAATTAACTTGATAATAAATTATAATAATATCATATGCGTGATTTTTAAGTTCTTCTTCGCTTGCTTTTTAATTAAACAATTAAATTTATACAAGAAAGTCACCGGTACTGACATCTCTTAAAAAGTCATCCCCTTATTTCTTGGAAATTATCACACTTTGTTAATTACTGATAAAAACAATCTATTGAAATAATTAAAGAAATAAAAGTTTATAATTCATATACTTATGGCTTGTATCTATAATTAGTTAAAAATGAATTCTTACAAATGTAAAAATAAAATACTTACGATTTTCTTTTGCAACTTGCGTAGTTTAAATAATAGTAGCTATATTATTGATATTATATTGTTTTACGTGTTTGTACATGTAGTTCCCTAAATTAGTTTTATTTATATATTTTTTTTTTCATATTTTTAAATAGGGATGCAACGTAAACTGGCATACCTGTTTGTAAGATAGATAGTTTATAAGCTAACTTAATTTTTATCGTGTTGCGTTTGTTAAATAGTCCTATCGGAGCTAAAAACAATCGTGTATTTATAGATATGTGGCATTACTGCCTACTGTAAGTCAGTTTTGGGGGATGCTCATTTTTGCTGAGTTTAATGAAAAAGCTAATTACTGCAAATTTGCAAAAGATATACAATGTTAATCTTCTTTTCAAAAGAATGTCAAATATCAATAAAATAGTCATATTCTTTTGACATTAAATTTCAATTATCTTAGAAACCTGACGCGCTGAAACTTTTTGGATTATGGCATTGTTTCAGCGTTCAAGAATTTATAAGAAATCCGGTTTGAAGTAATTTTTTTACTGTAATTAATTAGTATTGTCAACGATTATATTATTTCCAATTTTTTTCATTTTTAATTCATCATTATCAGTGAAAGTTTTCGTAAATTAATTTGTAGTAAACTTTGACATGCAGATCAATAATTTATTTTCTTCGATTCTGTTTGTAAAAGAAAAATTAATTACAACTGCAATAAATAAAAATCGATCAATATATAAATAACACAAATGAGCGAAAAAAAAACCTTATTTAATCAAAGCTGACCTTTGCCAAAGCTAACAATATTTTTCTGTAAAATTACACTGGTCAAAAAAATTAGGGAATCATTTTTTCTCAGTAAATTTTTGATTTTCAAATTGTAATTATTTAGCGAATAATTAATGTAAAGAAAGATTAAAAAAGGATATTACAGGGCAAACTCTCTACTAAAGATGCTTTTGTTTAATTTTTATTCAATTTAATATTCAAAGGCATGGTCAGCTTTGAATAAGAACGTATTTGAGATAAAATCTTCAAATTTGCATGGTTTTCTACCGACTAAAATATCAACGAACATAATCATTGATACCATCTCAAAAGTATGGACTTTTAGTTTATTTATGTTAATATAAGTGCAAATGCTCAATTATTTTGTTATCATTATTTGTCAAACGAAAACGAATTAATTTGATGGAACATTTTCGTTGGAGCGCCAAGTACGAGCGCGTATGTATCTTTCTCTTCTTGTTTGTTCCAATGATGCAATTAGACTGCACGTGGGTCCATGCTTTGGTGTGCCGAATAGTATCACGGTGACCGAATGTCGGTGTTCATGGTTGATGTTGGAGCTTCTTCGTGCTAAATACGAGTCGAGGATCTTAATACCTTCATACAAACTGTCCACATCGCAGCTAGAATGTCGACGATCACTATGACGTAATCGATGATTTTGAGTAATGCAAGACATGCGCTTCGGTGTGTCGTTCAGCGTATTTGCTCTTGTTCTAGGACTGATATGTCCGACGCTGCTGGCTGTTTCCGACGCAATCTCAAAATTGTCTTGAAGCTTGTCACAACAGTTATTAATCGTTGAGATCTTATTAACGCAGTTATCATAAGAGAATTTTTTGGAGGAACAATGTAAAGTGTTGCAAGGCGATAAAGTGTCTGTTAAATTGGTGCTATGATAAAATGGTTTCGTCAGTTTGGAACCCAAACATTTAACAACACTTTTCGAAACAAAGGGATCTTCCTCCTGATGTTCGTCGATTTTCCTCGCGAAAGAAGACATGATTGGTATTTGATTGCGTTCTGACTCTGGTATTTGACAATCTTCACTTCTCATAGAAGTTGATGGATTACTAACTAAAAGATCTTATAAGTTGGAGCAGCTAATAGCACAGCTACACGCGCCCTCGCAGGAGCAACTAGTATTCCTTCCATCCAAACTATCAGCCCTTTAATTAAATAATTTAATATAAGCAACAGTTAGAGAAATAATGTGATAAATAGATTAGCTAGGCTGATTCTAAGTCATTATGTGTTAGTGCGTATATGTATATATGTGGAGTGAGGATTAAGGGAGGAGGGAAGTGCATCACAGACACTGAGTCCAAGAAGCAAAAGACAGGGCAACTGAGCAAGTGCGTCGCTAAGTGTAAGCAGGAAACGAAGATTTTGCTCTTTCTCGGACCCAGCGTCTGTAACGCGTTTTTCCTCTTCCTTGATCTTCATACATAAACCTAGAATCAACCTAGGTTACTTACTGTGATACGTATAAAAATCATGAAATTACTTATTAGCGAGCTCTTCATAATCCTCTTCTGAAACATGTCCGTTCTCTTGCAATGTTACCGTAGTATCTTCTTCAACAACTTCACGCGCGATCCGATCTTTCGGAGCATTTTGGAATTGTTGATTCGTACCTGAAGCAATACAATCCGTCTGATATGTATCAAGAGTCTCGGCGTTCATGAATAAGGATGGATCATTAGAAGGTGGACGATTGCCAGAAGAGGCCTGAGGATATTGCGCGCTGCATCGGAGCCGAATAGGACAAATTTGTTTCATCGACGTCGATAAATTAGCTATGTTTCTCAATATAGTTCCTGGTGGTGTGATATACGGAGGCGGTGGACTTTCTGGTATACGTAGTGCACGTTGGTTGTTTTCCGATGTTATTGGAGTCGTTTGGTTGCTACGATCGTCGCTCGAGCCCTCCATGACCAAATAAGTAGAAGAATTTGCATTCTCGTGCCTTTAATTGCAAAGTTTAAAACTGAATTTTTATAAACTGTAGATATACAAATATAATAGTTTTGTAAAAATTAAAATTTGATTACACTATTTAACAGAACATGACCTTTTGCTAGTAAAATAAGATCAAATTTAGATAATCGTGCAAAAGCAGAAGAAAAAATAGAAAAAAGAAGGAATAAAGAATAAATGAAGAATGAAATCGCGAAAGCAACTGGATAAGTTGGATAAGATATTAGAAACGTTATAAAAATATAAAAGTGTACATACAATAAAAGCTCTTTTGTGTGTTGGTGAAAAATGAAGAAAAAGGGAACAATCTCCAATGACCTGAACCTTGACAGATGTTGTCAATGTCACGAGCCAGAGTGACTTTCAAGAGATTTTAGTCGTCGCTTGTTAATTAAAAAATTATTAATAAAATAATATTTATCAATAAAACGTAATTTTAGTACATGATCCTGTTCCGTTGAAACAAGTTCTCTCTGTTTTAAAAACACAAATTATTTTTTTATATAAGTTTTGTGTTTTTTAAAGTAGAGAATATTTTATTATGTATAATTTATATCTTATTCTTTTTACAGGAATTGATGTTTAAATCTAACTTTTTTTTTAAATGAACACTGTAACTATAATACTTTTGAGGCTTTCACGGGTACTTCATGTTCGAACCATTTTCAAGTTCCCAAGGAAAATCAGGAAAATCTTGAGAAATCCTAAAGACCGAAGGCCTTCACAAAGTTCTGCAGGAGTACATAAAATATTTGGTTCTTGCGGGAAAGTATACATCGGTAAAACTGGAAAAATAATGTGCATATGACGGAACATCAACGAGATGTCAGATTCAAATATGTCACACAATCAGTAGAACACAGCATTGAGTCAGAGCACCAAATACTATTTGGCAAAACAATTATTATAGCTACAATGGCATCATATTTTCCAAAGAAATACAAGGAGACTCTACAAATATAGAAACATCCAAATAATTTAAACAAAGACATGGGCTATAATGTAAGTAAATTATAATTTCCCCTCTCTCCTCTTTTCAAACACCCCTAGAAAGGGGGCTTTCCACGTAAAGCGAGGTCCATCCCACCTCCCCCCCCCCTGCCTAGGGGAAATAATGCTGAAATATGTATCTTGTGTTCAAAAATCCATTCATAAAGGTTTGTTTTTCTTTTATTCATAATTTTTTTATGAATAGTAAGTGACGGAAAAGGTCAAAGATATGGGACCATATTTAGCACTCAAAGAACTATGGCAAACGATTACCTTTGTTCTTATGCATTTCTTTGTTGAACAGTGTTATCAGAATTTTGTTTTTAAAGTATCTATAAAAAATTATTTTAAATTATTTAATAAAAAGCTAAAAAGTCTGATCAACCAAAAACATAATAACAATTTATCTATTTAATTACTGATAGATAAATCATCTTAATTTAATTTGAGAAGAAAATCTATGTCATATAATAGAACATAAAGATTCACTTGTGACGCAATTAAATTTTAAAGATATAGAAAAAATATGAAAACATATTTTTAAATTTAATTAAAAATGTTAATTATACGTATACATAGGTATACTTTCATAGAATATTTTAATATATGTATACATATATAAGAACATTATAAATTAAATTGTTGCAATAAATAATCTAGTTGCGGCAATTCAAACTTATTAAAGAATTCGTACTTGAAATTTCGTTTATTAGAAAAATGTTTTGCTGCATGCAATATAGGGTAAAGTGATATAATTTCAAACGTGAATCCAATTTTCAAGGTTTAAATTTGATAACTTTCTCATTATGTAGAGAATATTGAAAAACAGGAAAATCAAACAGGAAAAACTAAACTTGGACTTCGAAAATTGAATTTAAATCTTATTTTGTTCGGAATTGTATCACAATCGAAATTGTGTAACCACTTTACCCTATTAAATAAAAGAAAGAAGCATCTTACTGATTTGAAAAGTTTCTGTTGAAAGTTCTGTCGCATTTCAAACATTGAGTCTTCTTTGACAAAGCAAGCTTTGCCACTTCTTCATAATCTGGCGGAGCCTCATAACCAGGAGGATCATCCGGAATAGATATTTCATCGATTCGTGCACCGTCTGTAATATCAAAAACTGTCCGGAGTATCGTGAGAAATGTTTTGCTCGCACTGATTTATGGGAGCTAACTAACTTCCATTAGTAGTCAATATGCTAATTCACATTTTAAATTCGCGATGTAGTCTATTAATTTTCATATAAACAATCTGATAGAAATGTATTAATTGCATTTTTCTATCTCTAAAATACAAGTGAATATATGTTTTAAGGGAAAAATTGATAATAGGGGACCTAACTTCGATGATCTTGACCTTGATATATATGTGTTGCATAAACACGTTACACGTACAATTACACGAGTACAATTATTAATTTCAAACTCTCTTTTCACTGATATAGGACATAGAAGACTCTGTAATATCTGCAAGTATGAGAGAAAAAAGATAGAGAGAAGTTATGAATTTATAACAAAATCCACGTGCTACGGGCTAAGAGTATCCTTTAAAAGCTAGCCTTTTAGAGCTATCCTAGCTCTAGATTTGCATTTTTCTGACACAAAAATGCGATTTCAGATATTTAATAACGCACGATTTAATCAAGATAATCCAGAGGTAATTATTTTTAAATTTATTTTTTATATCATTAGCACAATGTAGTTTGTACAAAGTCGTTTTTTTATTTCAGTGTTTATTCAGCATGATGCGGAATTTCTGTGTTCAATGAACATCCGGACTTTTTTCATTCAAATGTATAAGCTAATGTCACCATATTTGTTAGTAAAATCGTCAAAAGTAATTGACCTGACAGAAGATCACCTTACGAATGTTCTTATGAGTGTAAGACATAAAAGCAATAAGGCAACAGCAATAGTTAAGTCAAATTGACACTATATTAGAGAAAGGCAAAAATGTCGAAATTCTTGCAGAGACTGCTTCTGCACTTGACAGATATGACTACTTCTTGTACACTTCCGACTTTGGGTTACATTGCTGAATACATTGCTAGGAAAGGCCCAAGGATTGTTAAATTTAGGGATCGTAAGCAACTCATAATGTTCAAGGATTGTCTTAAAATCTTAGTATTAGGACTGAATGATATCGGTGCTTGCGAAAGCAATTCATGGAATTTTGCGATTGCAATTGAAGAAACGTGAGCGGATGCATCGTCATGATGGAATCAAAAGTTGATTACTTTACATGAAACAAAGAAACTAATTAACGCATATGTCTGAAATTTTAATAGTAGCCCTGTAAAAGATCAAATTTGTTTAAAATTATAACAGTTTTGTGGCGTCATTTCTGTGTTAGGCCGAGAACTTTTCGAACTATCCTCGTAGAGGTCACAAATCAGGATCATTTTTTCGACTTGCGCGTTATTAAGTTCGATTTCCTTCTCCCTTACTTCGTCGTCCCCTGTTATCAACTTTTATAAACTAATTTCGAATAACATTCTTGTTGTGCTTTGTTTGTCTTTGTGATTTAAAAGAAATATATTATTTTCACATCATGCTTGATTCAAACTTTCAAAACAAATAACTTTTTTAAATTGAAAAATTTTCTTTATTTAAATAAAAGTACCACAAATATTGAGATTCTGATTGAATATTTTCTGCAGAAAAATCGCAAACGCGTACCTAGAAGCTCGCTGATTGTTTCCAAACGAGACTGCAGTTCTCTTTGTTGTCTGGCTCTGGCTCCAATTCTATATAGCAGTATAATGAGAGCCGATATTAGAACGATTAAGCCAAGGCTGCTGGCAACGAAAATCAAGGTGGCCGTTTTCAAATCAGGATATCGATCGATCTTCGGAAAATAATAATTCGCTTTGTTCATATGCCACTTACGATCGCGTGGTTCCATCTCCCAATCTGTACACGACATTTTATTCGGAAATCAATTTATAAAAATGGTACATATACCTACCATATTTAAACATCTACAATATAAAAAAATACATATTATAATAAAAAGTATCAAATTGTTATATTGCCATTAATTTTGATACAATTTTCTTTGCATTAAAAATAATTTTAGTTCTTATAAAGTCTTTTTAAATTAAATATAATCGATTGGAATAGATACATACTTTGAAAACACGTCGCTGGTTCATCGCTGTTATCACCGCAATGATCAAAACCGTCGCAATTTAACTTGCTTGGAATACACCTGTGATTCTGACACAGAAAATCGGTGCCCGCAAAGCAATCTGCAACATATAATTCAGAGCTGGACGATTTTCGGCTTGTGGTTTTCTCCCTTTACCTCAGCCGATCAGCATTTAGATTGCGCGCGGAATAATAAGGTAAGGAGTGGGAACCAAGATGAAAATCGATCGAAATGTGCAGATGCCTAATTCTGGCTAAATAAAAAAAAAAACAAAATTTATATTAAAGTGATTCTTTAGTAAATCGAGTTAATAGAGAAATGTCTAATTTCTTTATATAATGAAGTTAAAGGACCGATCGAACTTGTCTAATTCAAAATTATAAGATATTAACAATGAAATGCGAGAAAAAAGTTGAAAATGTAACTTTTAACATATAACTTAGTGACAAGTAAGAATCAGAGGCGCTCCTTTGACTATATAACTGTACACAAATATTATCATAGCCTTCTTTAAAAACCGAGATTATAATAGTAGTTTAAAAAATTACAATGGTACACAAAAAACTATTAGGTCAATGGCGATTTTGGAAAGACATTTATATGCGTAAACTTGCGTACTTAACTTATAAATTTATAGATCTCAAAAAGTAAATATAACGTCACATTCTCGTTTGGTTGGAAGATGCAGCTCTTTATTTACTATCTCATGTGTGTGTGTGTGTGTGTGTGTGTGTGTGTGTGTGTGTGTGTGTGTGTAAAAACATTGAAATATCGATCAAAAATTTTATTTAAATATCATATTCCGAGAATGTTCCATATGTATTCTTTAAAATTTTTCCAAAAATTCTAGATTCGGTCATCCCTAAACTATTTTTTAAACATTCGAGAAGAACATTACATGTATTTTCATCTTGGAGCTTAATTTTGAGCTCATAAGCGAAATGCTGCGCTCTATGTGTTCTCCCTCATGTGATTCTTATTAACGAGTAAATTCTCTCAATCGCAATCCTCTATCAGCGAAGATGTGTATTGCACGCTCGCAAGTGATTTTCGTAGATATACAACGAGTATTCATACATATTCTGATCATTCCATCGACATTTGCACATTCTACAACGATTCTTTTTTATTATTCCGGAATATTCGGCACATTGGGAATATTAATCAAACTTCGTTTGAATATTTAGCGTTAGAGATGTTTCATAGTATTTCATAATTATACAGTTTTAATATTTTATTTAAATTGCAGATTAAATGCAGATATTTGTGTTTTTGGGTGAGATACTTCAAATTTTCAGCACTTTTTTTTAAAGGACCATCTTAAAACGTGCTTTATTGGAATGAGATAATCATCTTGCATCTCACTGTCATCGAAGACAGACTTACCCATATAATTGAAGGCTGCATACGCAATCGCCAAGTGAGAGCTTGGACTGAATGTACCACGAAGACTTACATGGAATCCGTTGATGACCGGCGCGATGTGTTCCCTGTGTATTAACGGTTGTAATTGATTCGTTGGATGTCGAATAACTTCCAGTGACGTCAGGGCCGAAGTTGGACCCTCCTTAATGATTAATTCCGTATTGCCGGCTGAAAAATAATCGTGCTTATGGAAAAGCCCCCGATTCTGTCTGTCTTTCACAATCGGAATCATGCTTCACATTAATTTCATCTTTTCTATGAGGTTACATTATGGACAAATAGACTAATTTAAATTAATTGATAAAAATGGAAGGAAAAATAAACAAAGTTTTATATTTAATTTCTATCATTTTTTGTCGATTCTAAGTTTTCTAAGTTTTCTACAGGACATTTATAGAAATGCAATCGTCGTATTGTTAGATATTTTAATAAAATATTTAATTTATTTTGCAACGTACCCATTCCAGCGAAACTCACTACCTTCAGATACATATGCGTCTTCATATGCAAGAAGTTCTTGGGTGGTCTGATTAGCCAAACGCAATCATAGATCTTTACTCCTCGACCGACCATGTTCATCATCGTGATGGTGCCGCCTAGGTTTTCCACATATCCACCGCAGTCGGTGATCGGTTGTACAGATTTGTCATATGTGTTACTGATGACGAAGGAATAGAAGGCCTTGTAACCAAGACCTGTACCACCATTCGCATAGAATCTGATCAGTAACGATGAACCGGAACTCACTATGACCGGCGGTCGAAATCGGGCACCACTACTCACATCCAAACGTTGTCCGTTCCAATCGTAAAACTGCTTACGGTAAATGAATCAAGAGAACATCGTTCAGTTATGAAATTATTTAAACAGAATAGAAAAAAATTCAAAAATTTACCAAAGTATCCGCATAAATGTTCTAATATATAATATTGAAAATATCTTTCAGATTTGCAAATTATATTTAATTATTCTTATAAAATACTAAAAATGAATTGTTTCGGAAAAAGAGATAAAACCAGAACATTTGACATCAATTTGTTACACAAAAGTTCCTGTGATATTAAGAGATAATTAGAAATGCACCTCTATTATAGAGACCGTCGCTAATTGAAAGTCGCTAAACAACAACCTGATGCGACAGGAGAGGGCCTCACTGGGGCATGTTATGATATATTCCAAACTCAAATCACGGGGATATCGAGCCGGAAAAAATGGCGACATCAGAATACCTCCGCCGGTACTGTTTAAACCCTTTGTCGATACTCTTGATGTCATTTCAGTCCCTTTTAGATGCAATCTATTTCCTGTGGAACAAAAGTGTCGATTCCAGAATACTTTGTGTCCACCGCGGACACTATAATTTTCGATTTAAAAAAGCATTTATATCACCGTAATAAGTAAATACGTTAAAAGCATATTCGTGTCAGCACTCTACGAAATTTCACAAATAGAATTGATATTTGAATATTTGATACACAAATAGATTTACTGCAAATAGAATAAAGGATTTAAAGTTTTATTTAAACTCTAATCCAATTAGAGCTCTGTGTTATTTTAATCTTTCGCACAATATTAATATCTGAGAACTACTTCGTATTCGGCTATTAGTATTAAGTCTAAACGCATACAACTTAAAATAAATTATAGTGTCACGATATCATGGCAAGCTACTAAGTAAATAATTCCAATTAAGTAATAATAAGTGATAACTAAAAATTATAACTATAGTGGAAATATTAAGAGATGCCATTATAACTACACTAGACATAACATCATCTTCTCTTCCGTTACAGTTGTTAATTACTAACTTCCTTACTAACTTTTTGCCGTATATTCGATGGTAAACGCGTGCTTGTGAGATTGGCTATAGAGTAGAGTTATAGATAAAGTTCTCGTGCTTGATCTATACGTGATCGGTGCGTACAATCCACAGAAGGGTGTACCGGAAACCTCTTCGTAGGGTGGTTCCGAGAGCCACACGTAGTCGCATCTATAAAACGTATATATGGTTTCAAGATGAATTATTTCTCTATCTAATTGTAAGTTACATCAGTAAGTAATTGAGTTAAGACAATAATTCTAATACAATTTTCTAAACATCATTATCGTTTGATATATGATAAGAACTAAATTTTTCATAAACTTAATTTTTAATTTATTTAATTATATTAGAGGAAAATCACAAATACTGATATACATTTGGCTTTAAACAATATTTCTTAAACAAAAGCTGAAAGTAAAACTTTAGAAGCATAAATACAAATTATAAAGTGTCTTCTGTTAAATAATATAGCAGTTTTTATAATATTGTTTGCAATTTTGCAATAATTAACTTTTTTTTGTAAGATAAGCAAAAATGAATGTCTGACAAAATGGGTTTCAAAACTAACACAGTAGGTAAAAATGCCATGTTCTTATTCTTTTCCTTTCATAGCAGCTATATTACATGTATTTTATGTATATTTTTAAAGAAATGTATAATAAGAATATGTATTGTTTTAAGTTTTAACATAGCAGGCTGAATGTGAATGAGTACAAATAAAAAATTTTTAAAGTTGAGTTTTATCATGCTACGTATACATGCAGATAAGCAATATCTAAATCGGATAAAATTCGTATAACAAAATAAATACCACAGGTTGTTATTCATATAATAAAATAAGTTCTAAAACGTGTTCTAAAAGATTATTTATGTTTCACTGCCGAATTCGACATAAAATTTTATTTCACTCGATAACATACAATATATTCAGTGGTCGCCGATGTATCGATATCTCACCTGCATGGGCTATCCATGACGATTCCTCCGTCGCCACAATTATTTGGAAGCGCGATATTTTTGAAGGTGAGAACTATCACACAGGACGGACAAGTCACTAATTCAAGGCTGCAATGATGATGTAAACTGTTAATCGTCGTGGCGTAAGGACGCGGCACTAGTTGCCTCGATAAATTTCTGACGAAAGTGACGTCCTTTGCATAGAGGATGCTTCTCTCGTCCAGCTCCAAATACAGACGTCTACCATTATAAGATCCACAGATGTCATCGTTTCGAATAATATTCGCAGTTGTAGTGAGGATCCACCAAAATATCGGAAAGATCACTGAACCATGATTTTGCAAAACAGAAACGCACAAAATACAATTTATTTCCGAAAACTTATAATAGAAAATACAATCTTTATGCGTGCGTGCATGCGTGCGCGCGCGTGTGTGTGTGTGAAAAGGAAAAATAAGATGTAAGAGAAAGACGAGTAAAAAGAAAACATGCAATTTCCTTTTCATAAGAATTAATATTCCAAAAAAGAACATAACTTTTTTTTTAAAGAGATAATATAAATAGATAAAACTTTGCAAATGTTTTCCACGTAAATTGCGATGAACTAATGACATCAATCATTGTATTGCTTACCGTATTTGAAATGAGGCATATTCGTAGCGCGAAAAACGACTACTGCATTTTCCGTTAGGAAACCTGTGATTGTGTATAATTTCGTTACGCAGTGACGGTGCAATATATCTCGCTAATATCGAATAAGGCACTCTTATAAGGTATCTCTTAAGCACATGCCCATCTATCCCGCAAAGTTCAACAAGATTATATTGTAATAAAATCGATATAAAAAACTATTTTATACACAATATAATTTTATTTTTAAAATTTTGTGGCTATGATAATAAATTCAACAGATTATTTTGTTTATCAAAATTATCTGGTAATTGGATTTATGATTATAAGATGCAAGTAAAGTAATAAGTGCAATTTATTTCTTTCTTTTGAAAAAATGTTGATATTTCGTTTATGATCTAATTATGATTTAATTTTTTCCGTGTTGAAGAAATAAATAACAATGGCAATTACAATAAGAAATACTTTTGTGATAACTTTCTAGCAAGGAGGGAAGTCCCGTTTGCCACAAAACAATTGTTTACAGTTCCTTTTGCATTCGATAGATATGTTCTCTTTTTACATTAATTTTTATGTCAGTGCAATAATCATGACATCACAAATAGTTCACTGCCGCAGTCGTTTCAAAATTATTTTGATACTGCCAGCAGTACTGTGATTTCATATTTCGGAATAATAATGCAATAATTGCAATAGACTTATAATAGACACGGTGGATAAATACATTAAATCAAAATGTCAATATGCATTAAAGGTTTTGAACAAAAACATCGGCGATAGTCCTTTCAAAGAACTTATTTGTTTCTAAATTTAATAACTATTTTGTATATAATCAAATTGTAAAAAGACAAAAGAGCCACGCTTGTTGTTTTTGTTATACAATATTTATATGTTTATTGTAGACTAACAATTATGCACACACACATACAGACGTTTCGACCTTTTCACATCAGATCCTGCAGTGTAAAAAAGTTACATTACATTTTTTTATAGTAATATAATTTTATTACACTAAAGAGGACCTCATGAAAAGTTGAAACGTCTGTATGTACGTTTGCATAATTGTTAGTCTACAGTAAACATATAAATATTGTATAGCACGAATAACAAGCATGGCTCCTTTGTCTTTTTACAATTTGATTATTTGAATTTTATTCGTTGGAGCCTATTACTGTTTTTCATTTTTAATTTAATTGTTATGTTTCTTCAAACGTTATATTGCACTGTAACTATCTTTTACATCAAGAGCATGAATTAAGAGCTGCAGTAGTCGCAGTGGTAATATTATTAATGTTGCTACTAAAACGTTGAAACATTGAATAAATTATATATCAATATCCAAAAAATGAACAAAAATAGAACGTCATGTAAATAGAAAATTCAAATTACTTATATTGATCTTTTAACGAAACTCATTTCAAATGATAAATATTTACGCGGGAATTAGCCGCGCGCGCAAAGTTAGGTAAATTCAAGATGGCAAGCGGCTATTAGGCATGCTTGCCGAGCGAATAAGCATGATTGGTTCTTACCTGCGGATCCAACCAATTGACTGGTCCAATGCGCGACGTCGACTCATGGTTTTTCTACATATTCCCTCTGGTTCCATCTATACTCGTTGCTTGTGTCCGGTGGCTGTTTGTTGTCTCGTGTGTTGAATTCAATTGAATCTTGCTGGCGATATTCGGTGCTACTCGAGATCGCTCGAGGTTATTATTAACTGCAGGCAATAATAAGCATCAGGTGCATATATTTTATTTTGTTTTACATATTCCGGAATTTTTATTGACTGTGAAATGAAATCACGCATGCGTGTACGTGATTAACTAGTTTTTGAGGTTACGTGTAATACACATAGAATTATAGAAAAACGTATTTTACATTTTTACTGCAAAATCAAGATGTATGAGATTATGGATGTATACCTATTATTATTACATATTGTTAATATTAAAAAGTTTAGGCTGTATGCATTTCAAAATCGGCAGGATGTTCCGTAACCGAGAAAAAAATAATTCTACATGGCAAAATAAGTAAAAAATGTAGAATAAAATATGAGACTTTGTTTTCGGGAAAATTGAGTTTAAATATTTGCCGGATACATGTGTATGATTTAATGAATTTCGCTATAACATTATCTCTACTAATATTTGTGTTTATAATTGTATTGAGTATTGGAAAATACAAGATATTCACATACAATGAATTTTGTTATTATTATAAATTGTTGAAAATGTTGCCTGTAAACAAAGTCTTATCATATGAAAAAATATTACGTTCTGGACATATTTTTTCATGTATACATATATAGTAGACTCATCCTTTTCTCGATTGTAGCAACGATTATATTAAAACATCCTGTATATTTATTTAGCTCCAAAATATGTTGCTACAACATAAGTAACTCTTTTTGTTTAAAAAACCTGCTATAGTTGGCGACGAAGTAGTTAATGACTAAAAAATATATAATACAAAAATTTAGATTAAGTTTTATATATTAGATATTTTTAGATTAAGTTATAATGATACGTTATAATAATATAATATTTTTAACTAGAAAGTTTTACAATTACGAAATATACAGAATATGAATAAGTATAATAATAATCATATAATAATATACAAAATGTAATTTTTAAGAAAAAATACATAAATTTACTTTATTGATAAAAGCGAAACTAATTACATAAAATGGTTCTCAATTTTATAAAGATTAAGATTACTTTTATATTATGTGCATTTTTTATTTTCAAAAGAATTGAATAAAATAAATGCGTAAAATTAATCTTTAAATTTTAAAAATAATATTGATTTTTTATTTAAAATACATATACCAAACTTTTATATCTACAAATAAATAGTATATTTAAAAAAAACAGATCAGAAGAATTAATTTTAAATAATAAAAAAGAATTAATATTATTTTTGAAATTGTTATTTTTTTCCACAGTTTATAAAGATTAATTTTTGCACCATTTATTCAATTCTTTTGAAAATGTAAAATGTATTTAATCTACATGAAATCTATGGTGCTTATACATTGGATAAACATTGAATGGACGTTGCATATACATTGAATCAATGTTGAATTGTAACATCTGTAAGATACATATGTCCGTATTCATAGTTAGACCTTATATTTAGACTTCCTTAAATTTATCTTTAGATACTCAGTAGTCAATATAATAATTCATAGAGCATCTGAAGATAAATAAAGAAGGCCTCACTATATGAATACAGACAATATATTCAATGAACATTAGACGCAATGTCTCTTCAAAATTGAATCTATATTTTGCGATGTTGCTGCAGTGTTTGCAATGTTGCAGTTCAATGTTTCTGAGATATTGATTCAACGTTAGTGTGTTGTAGCATGTTACGATTGGCAATGATTTATTACGTTGTGATTGACCATGTCCCAATTGATCACGTTGTGATTGCCCCGGTTTTGGATGCAGTCTGCTCACTGAATGATTGGTTCTTATGGATCTAACCATTTATGTTCAACCGCTCTACGAGTTAGGCTGACTTCTGAAATCTATCGAAAAAAGTGTGCAATCTCTTAGTTGATAAGTATACACGTCTGATCACAAGAACGTTTAAAATAAATTATAAGTTACATGGAGAGAATGTTTTTTTAGAGTTTACCCTGAAAATATGATAGTCGTGGGACAACATTGTATTTCGAAGAATTTTATCTCTCATAAAACTACAATAAAATATAAAATAGGTTTGATTAATTTTGAAGTGCATGATAAAAATCTTTAAAGTACTACCATATTTCCAGAGTAAATTCTAAGAGGAAATTCTTTTCGTGTAGTTTTTTTTTATAATGTAGGTATGTAATTAGGGTCGATTAATTCTATGACGTCCATAAATATTGCCAAGAGATTCAAAATCCAATTGATACATGTGACATGTTTCACATGATTGTCATTGAACATGTGATTTCGATGTTTATGTAATATATAAGAAGCATTATTTCTTTGTTTCTTTTCTGTACAAATACTTTAATTTATATTTTATTTTATTTACATGAACGTAACACATTGATTGTAAATAATGAATTGGCCGTATACTTCTACACATTTGTATAATTTCGAAACAACTTATTTCAACCAGCGTATCTACGTTTCACGGAAAGTTATTCTTGTTGAAATTACGCCAGTTTCCATTTACATTTCGCTTCTCGCGCCCATTATACACACGATGCATCGATGTCAGCATCACACGTCGGTTCCACTGTGCAATAAATTTTCTGAACGACTGATGATATTTTGAGATACTGCCGCTTATCTTAGTCCTTGTTGCATCTCACATTCTCTTCTTCGTCACCTTCGAAGATGCATTCAAAAACAGTCTCGTTGCGAGTTGGATAATGTTGACAGTGGTTTCATTCATCGTTCCGTATATTTTTGATTTCATCCTGCCCCCACTCCCTATCCGGGGATCATCCTTCATCGCCACCGGTTTCCTCTTACGTCTGTGGGCATCACTTGTTGCTGCATTGACGCATCATCTCCTATATGTAGGGTGTTTTGCAACTACCGCAAAAAAAAAAAATTACATTAAAAAAAATGTATTTATGAAATAATTTTCAATTGAAAATCCTAATATAAAAATACATAATAATACAAAAATATCGAGGCTGTAATATTTTTTAAACACACACACACACACACACACACACACACAGAGAGAGAGAGAGAGAGAGAAATATTTTTAGTCATAATTTTTCTCTTTTTTATTTTTTATCATTCAAACTGTAAAAAACCCGACAATAGAATTTTCATAAAAAATTACTATAAATCGTAAGAATATTATCTGTAAAATTTCAGCTCATTCAGAGCAGAGTCCCATTCGAAAGAACACGCACTCTGTACAGTTGATGCTGAATCTTGGTATATTTCCTAATAATATTTCCTAATAGTATTGCCTAATAATAATATTATGTAAATTTTTAAATATATTTTACATTTTTTACAGTATCACGAATTGCTAATTACAGTCGGACTTGAAACACAATCTTACAGAAGTTGGAATAAATAATACATTACGATTATAATACTTTGGAGGAATTAGTTGGTTTAAATATTAATATTATTACTGTAAAAAAGAATTCATTTGTACTCAAGAAAAATTTATATTATTTGCATAAATAAATTTACATAGAAAAAACGAAATACACAATAATTATATAAATGCTCGAATTGTGCCATTCATCTCTGTTTTTCTATTTACATTTATTTTTGCGTAAGTAATATAGTTCTTTCCTAGGAACAAATAAATCCTTTTTTTTTTTCAATTGAAATAATATTAATATTTTAAATTAAGTAATGCCTTCGAAATTAATATTATATTGTATTACTCTCTCTCTCTCTCTCTCTCTCTTATTCCAGCTTCTTTAAGATTACAAGTTCATTATGCAAAGCAAACGAATATGATCATGAATTTATTTTGATTAGTGAACTTTAATCGCTGTTAATTTAAAAAATTTTATAGTTTTGACATTTTCATATGTATTAGAATTTTCGATTCAAATTTATCTCAGGAACGCGTTTTTTAATAGTAGTTGCAAGACACCTTGTATAGTTGCTGCCGAAACGCTCGATATTATTTTCGACATTCTGTTCTGCTGTCACCGATCGAGAGATGGATGAAATGAGAAATCGAAAGAGAGAGAGAGAGAGAGAGAGAGAGAGAGAGAGAGAGAGGTGTGTGAGCAAGATGTATGTATGCGGCGATCTAAAAATAGGCGGTGAGGTATCGCGGGATGATGCGGGGGTGTTACTACAAACGAGATAGATAGATTCTCAAGCGACCAACTCATTCGGAGATAACAACTCATGTGAGAGACGACATTAATGTTTATTGCCCGTAAGCGCTCGCGTGCACTCACGCACATGCTCCTATTTTTAGACGGCACGATCGGCTATACGGGCACCGTCAAGGCCGCATTGCAAAACGATTATCGATGTTGGCGCATGTTACTGCAGTCGGTCACTGGATCCGTCTATGTTCCTTGTGTACGACTTTGCACGCGCGCACGCTATTTCGCGATTGGCCCATATTGGCATCAGAGGATAGGATTCGTCGAAAGTTGTTTATATTTATAGATTACGTTTTCGTACGTATGTATACGCGGCTACACACTCTGTGGAACTACGTGGACGTGTGGTCAGTGAGGATTATAGACTACACACATACACACACACACACACACACACACACACACACACACACACACACACACACACACACACACATATCCGATTAAAATTGCTCTAAAGTTTCGATATACAGCTAAATGAAATGCCTAGCATCGTAAAAATAAATTAGATCCTTATACATAAAAGAACTAAATTAAAACTACTTTAAAAATAATTTATCGAGAATATAATTTGAGAATATAATTTGTCTATAGATAGAGCTGTTACAATTAGGAACAATATTCAATTGTAACAGCCTCACTTTTTGGATATAAAAACTTAAAATGAAATGTTATAAAAGATATTTTTTTCTTAAGGGAATGCCAAATTTGATTGATGTCGATAATACAGACTTTAATTCTAAACTTTCTTATATTATCGTTCTATTATCACACAATTTGATATATTGCAACGCTATTTCTTGTAAGACCCGGTATCTATTGTTAGACATAATTACTGCTCTGTTTTACTTTTCACACCGATTTCACTCGTAGCAAATGAAATTTTCAGATTCTCTTTCCTCTTATACTAAAGTTCTTAGTTCATTTCTACAATAGTACTGTTCTTTTATATAATCTCTAGTGCTGTTTAAACTTATTTCAAACGTACGATGTTTAAAACTTACATGCAGCACATGTTGTCACGAGTCAATTGTAGAAAGCAATGACAAAACTATAATTTTCTTTTTGTTTGCCATATGAAATTTGTTGTCTGCGTACTGTATTTTATCTAATTATTTAATTGTGGAGGATTTTTAAATTTATTTAAATACAATTAAAAAAGATTGGAGAATCCGAAAATTAATTATATTTTATCGATAAAACAATTCCAGCATTTCCTTGAATTGAAAGTATTTTATATTCTTGTGTTTTAATTTAATAATATAATATTTTAGACATTCTTAATAAAGTTTGGATTATTTAAAGTTTATTTTACTAAATATATTTACAATTAATTGCTATTTCTTATTTTAACAGATTATTGTAACATATTGTTTTTTTATAAATTAGTAAATTAATTATTTTTCTGAAAAATCGGTTTTAAACCTGTTTTTATAACTTGTTCCTTTAATATGTCTAATATTATATCTTCGATAATCTTTAACACTTTTTCTGATCGAAATTGGCGGAAAAAAAGATTAGCATGACAATTCGGAGCTAAAAAAAATCATTATTATTAACCTCAAATTCAAACTCATTTTTATGAATCAATGAATCATTTCAATTTATAACTCACTGATTTCATATATTTCATTTTTAATGTCGAAAAACTTCCGTTAAGGTTTCTATTGGAAATCTTTCGCGAGAATATTTCTTAATATTTTTCCTTGGGCACGTATGCTATCTGTCTACTTCTTAGGTATGACCATATGAATCTCACATAATGAATAATCGAAGCTAATAATATAAGTGATAATATAGTGATTCTCATTCCCTTGATAAACATTTTCGTTCACCAAATGCTTGCGAAGATGTCCAACTTAGAAACGTAACTAAGACCTTTGCCATTTGCGACGTCGTCGATGAAGTGCCATCATCATATTCCACCACTCCTTCAACTAGCATCTATACATGATTCTATATCATAATATATTATAACGACTATCAAATGCTAGATCGCGCAATTAAAATTTCATTAGTATAAAAGATTAATCGGCGAAATAAATATTAACAGTGTTAATGCACAAATAATTTCTCTTGATAAAATATAATTTAGCATAATCATATCTTACTAGCATTTATCTCAAATTTACGGAGGGAATAATTTGATAGATGTTTATTATATCTGTAAACTGTCTGATTAAGGGAGATTAGGTTTATCACAGTTTTTAAATGAAACTATGATAAAAAAAACTAGATGCAAGATTTTCAAATGCTATATGTAACTACACGTTTTAATATATCTACATTCCTTAGGCATTAGAAAAAAATATTATTCTTGAATATATCATATAAATAAGTTAAATGAACAGTAGTATGTATCATTAAACTTTGGTAGGTATAATATAGTTCATTTATTTTGCAATTTCGTGTCTAGAATACTTTTTTCTAAATTACATGAAATTAACAATTTAGACATAAATTTAAGTTAAATTGATGACATATATTGCTAAATTATCATTAAATTCTTGAGATATATATATATATATATATATATATAT
>NW_017306018.1:1056916-1068526 GCF_001594115.1 Trachymyrmex septentrionalis | reverse complement strand
TTTAAATCATGAATCGACACACGTTATAGATTTCGGTCGATTTTAGCAATATGATGGATCTCGTACATAGTTTCGATTTTCAATGCGAGCATCTAATCACTTAAGTCACTCGTACTGCTTGCAAAGCATGTTAATCGAATCGCTCTTGCCCAAAGCGCGGCCAATTTTCGAAATTTAAAAATTCAAAAACTAAGGCCTATATGGAAAAATCGCCAAACACGAAATTTCTCTTTTGATCTATAGAGTTACCAAAAAAATTAGCATCTAAATTCAAGGATACCAGCTCTGGGATTTCCCGTGTTAATTAATTTGGAAATTCAATGAAGAAGCGCATGAATATAATACATCTTATACACAAACATCTTAATCGACACTATATCTCATTACAGATTTCTCTCTTAATTTGCGTTTAATTTATATGATAACTACTCAATGTTAAACTTTTTTGTTTTATAATTTGTATTAAAAATTTGTTTATTATTATATATTGAGAAGGATCCGAAACGTGTGAAGGATCGAAATCTCATTTTATCATTTACATCTATATTTTATTGTATTATACTAATAAAATTTATTTTATTAGTATCTCATACTCATTACGTTTCCGGGAAAGTAGATATTAAAATATTGCTGGTTGCTTAAAGATATACCTGCTGGCGGTTCCGTCCAATCCGTCAGCAAAAAAAATAAGTAATTTCTATCATTCTTCCTGGCAAAAATGATATAGATAGTCAGATCTGGTGGGTATGCACCGAAATTGCCGGCCGCTCTTGCCGCTTCCTCATTTGGATAAGGAAGTGACAATAAATCAACCAACCTTCTAGGTCTCATGAAGTATTGTAATTTCAACCCTCTTCGTCGGATCCATCTTGAATCTACATATCTGGATGCAATATATTATTCTATGAAATATGAATCAAGTGAAAAAAAAAACTAATTTAAAGATTTACACTAAAAGATCTATTGAGATCGAATATTTTTCAAGAATTATACGAATATTTATTTTTATTTAATTAATTGGATTAAAATGCAATCAGTTAATTCTAATATATTAAATCTCTTCGTGAGATATTATTTATGTCTCGATATGGGTAAACACTACACTGTTAAAAAAAAGGTGCAATTTTCGTTCATGTAACAAAAGCAAATTTCAAACAGGTACATTAAAAATATTTACGGCCATACACGTTTAAGTAAACTTGTTAAGCATGCATGCGCAAGTCGCTTGTACAAGTTTATTGAAACATGTGTGTGACGAAACAGTTATTTTAGCTTGCACAAATGACTGGAGCAAATATGAAAATTCATTTGATATTCTTGCACTAATTGACTTGCACAAGTAAATTGGAGTGTATGTAGTGGCGTGGTAACGTTCAATTCAAACTAAAGACTCTTTAATGTCGGCTACACATGTTTAAGTAAATTTATCAAGTATGCATGCACAAGCAACTTGTACAAGTTTATTGCAGCGTGTTTATAATAAAACTGTACAGTTATCAGCACACACGTTTCAATCAACTTACGCAAGTATACTTGATGAGTTACTTAAACATGTGTGGCCTTGGAACCGTCATATCTTTATTTACTTTTTTATAACACTGAATAGAAAAATATATTTCATGCTACATCATAGTTAGACGAGATAGTTAATCTCATTTTTACGTGGACGTAGAACATTTTTAACAAGCCAATTTATAATTGTATTACGAGTGTTCGAGTATGGACTTGAAGTCAATTACAAAAGCTATAAGAAAGGGAAGGAAATGAAATCAACAGGTCCGGCACGAGATAAATTCAGGCCTACTGTCTACTTCATGCTCGGCGGCAATAGCCTTGACCTCGTCCCTCATATGTGACACGTCGATCAGATCCATGAAAGTAGCGCAAGCTGTGGCAAGTGCAACATATGATTCTGTAGACTTGCCAACCCCGCCGTATAGCCGAGTGATCCAGAGATGTGAGATACCCCTCAAAATCCAAGGGATAACTGGGCAGGTGCGCCACACAACCCATTGCCTGAACCGATCGGTCCAGGAAATATAAGAACGCTCCGCAAGTAGTACTCGCGCCCACCAGTACACTTAGAACATTCCTCAAAATTCTTTTTCCACACTTCTACTCAATACCGTTGTACCATATATAAACTCCACTAAACTGCTGTCGACAAAAGTGTTTTATCTGGAATGAAAAATAGTTTTTACTCGAAAGCATAGCCATTTTTCTCTGACATAAGACAGTCTCGAGAAAATAATTGATACTATAGCGAGTCGAACGTTTGTTGGTATGTATTACTCTGTGTACCACAAAATATTTACGTGTAAAATACCTCGCAAAAATTGAATTTTTATCGTTATAAATTGATTTACTTGAAATTAATCACAATTTATTAACATATCAATTTATATCTCTGATTCGTGTTTATAGTTTTTTAAGTTTTATTTTTGCTAAAGAACTAAAGCTTTTTGCTAAAAAACTAGCTTTTTGCTAAGTAACTAAAATTGAGACAAGGATAGATTTAATAGATAAATCTTGAGAGTCTATTGACAACATATTTTTTTAGATTCATATTTATTATTGCATTTGAAAAACTTGTCTAAAATCAGTTTTAAAGGACAATTTGATTTAATAAATATATTATGTAAGAATTAATTCAGTATTTGTTACATTTGCAATCGCTATTAAATTGAGAAGCTTGATTCATTAGGAAAGATCATGTATGTGCACATATGTCAATAGTTTTCGAATTTTGCAATCTTTTTCCGAAAGTGAGAAGAGAACACTTGTTTAATGAAAAGCATGACTTAAAAATCCAGAAATAATTCTTTTAAATAAATCATTTATTATTGTTAATTTTTTTAAAGTCTTAATGTAAAAATAATAAAATGTTATTCTAATTATTACAATATTTTTACATATATTACTAATAAATCATACCAGGTGACAATTTTTTTATATTATACATTGAATTTAGATAAGAGTATGAGATTTATATTTGAAATTAATCTTTCCCAAATTCGATATTATTTTAAGTGCTTGTATAATTCTATATGAATTCATATACTACATATATGTAGTCTTTTTAAATTGCGTGCTGAAATTTCGACGATACTAAAAATATTATTTTTTCACTACAATTAAATTTTTTTTAAATTAAAATATTTTTTTAGTATAGCTATTGTAAAATGTTAAGTATAATTTATTGAAACTTTTTTAAACAAAAACAAGCTTTTGATTTTTTTCTCGAAAAAAAATGATATCCTTTTATTTATTCACATAATTAGAGAATCTTTACACAATTAGAGAATCCTAAAGTCGTTTATATTACCGAATAAAACGTATAATTTTTGTATAACAATTATTTTTTTCCTCTCTTATTGATTTGAAAATCTTTTTCCAGGATTAAAATATACACATTAATACGTATCTGTGAGATGGAGTCTATGCTGAGAACGACCATTACTTAATAATATGGCGCTCCAAAGCTGTCACGTCGTGACAACATTTGCTTCATATAAAAGCTGTGCAATCTGTACTTACTGAAATAGTCCATAGACTAACAGTTTGCATGAAGAAACGGTGTGAAGTTCTTAAAATTAGACTTAGACGTCTAATTAAAATATAATTGTTATACAAAAATTTATGTACATGTGTGGCGTGCGTGAATGAAATATTGATGTGTCAATGACATGTAAATCTGTGTATAAATGCTATTTTCAATATGACTAATCGTCTTTAGAATCCCTTTAATAATTTACTATATTTTTACTTTTTCATTACGTTGTTATCCGTACATGTTTATGATAGAATTTCCAGCAAGAATTAAAAAAAAATCTGTGAATGTACGGCACGTTATAACGAAATGACATTAGATCGTAAAGAGATTAAATTTATCGTAGCGGTTTCATCCGACTCAATTTTTATCTAGTTTATCATCGCGCGATCACTCAGCGACGACGAATAACCATCGAGCTGAAATTAAGTGGCCCGATATATAATTAATTCACTCCTTCTTTCCAAGAACAGCTCGACGAAGATTGCGGTTGATTGAAAATCGATGCGGACCGAATCTTTACCGCAACCATTTCAGCGTTTATTTTTAAGATTTAAGCATACTGAAGGGGAAAGAAAGACACATTTGGAACTATCGTGCCTTATGCATTATTTATTCATGGGATATAGATAGGTAATATAGCGCTGTGGTCTTGCGGCACGGCGGTCAATACACTACTGTTGAATAATTGAGATATGATCGCGTTCTCCATTTATTTTCTCGCGGGACATTTTTGCTTATTCGACGAATAAGGAAGGAAATTGTTGAATTGTGTCAAAAAAAAAAAAGAAGAAAGGAAAAGAAAAAATGCAAAAAATGTAATCATCAGTTAACGTAGTGTCGATTAATTGATATAGCGCGTTACGACTAATAATTTCATAGATGTACGCGCGTTAAAAATGTTTCTATGCAATTGAGAGAAAGGAGAGAAGGAACCCTACGAAAGTATCGTGACCCTTCGGTACCTAAGTGTGGTTCATTATTATTGATATACACCGAGGCGATGTGGTTATAAGCGATTTTGTGAACTTTAGTGAGATTTAATTCCATTCACCGTCCCGGGAATTTAACAATTAGTTTGCTGATCCAATTTCATTGTCTCTTCATTCTTCCTTAATATGTCTATCTTTCTTCAACAACACTTCTTTGTCCCATTTTAGGAAAGCGTCTCTTGTAGTTTCAAGCTGACTTAACGGATGCCATAATTTTAACTACTGGAATAGAACTGATTTCTCGTTGTCGTCGTTGTCGTTGTCGTTGTCTTTAGCCAAATACATTTCGCATAATAATAATGATCCATGTGCCGTTATTCGTCTAATAATAGATAAGACATGATTGGTCGATCGATACTGTACGACCAAAGATGATATCTTGTCGAGTTCCTCCTCTTCGTCCCAACCATCCTCACCGCGTAATCTGGGCTATTCGCGTCCGACGCGAGCAACCCACGGTTTGCAGACGCGATTAATTATTTCCTTACAGACGATGATTATTGGAATTCTTTTTCCTCGGGAAGGCATTCTATCTCGAATTCAAATTGTCTTCATCGCCTTCGCAATACTTAAATATTTCGAAAAAATTAGAAAGGAATTTGTATAAAAATGAAAATTATTTATAATTTGTAAAACTATTTATTATTTTATTAACATTTGTTTAGCATTAATTATCATCCATATTTAACATCCATATTTAAAAGAATTTATTTATGAAATATTGTAAGTAATATATAAATAAATATTGTAAAGATTTCGCTTACTATTTGTAGAAACATTATTTGCAATTCAGATTTTGAGAGCGACAAATGTTATTTATGAAACATATTTAAAATTGTTATTACATAAAATTGTTATACATAAATAACATTTGTCGCTTTCAAAATCTGAATTGCCAATAATTTCTACAAATAGTAAGCGAAATCTTTACAATATTTATTTATATATTACTTGATTTTTATTTTATCAAGCGAGAACAAATTTGAAGAAATAGGTAGTGTAAGTTTCTATACGAATCCAAATCGGAAGATTTCTTATTTTATTTTTGAGTGAACGAACAAATGCGCGTGCTTTTCCTTATTTATGAATATTTTTTTCTGTACAATCACTTTTTGCATAATCGATATTTTCCATAATGTCTTAAACGTCTTTCTTTTTCTTCCTCTTTCTAATTATCCTACGACATCTTTATCAGTCAGTATTATCGAGCTTGTTTCACTCACATGTTTTGATTCGCAGCAGGATTTTTCTTAATGAACGCGACACTAGAAATAGCGAGCTATCGACGATCATTCCGCGAGAAATCATCGCGCGTCCGTCGATGGACAGCGAAATTATCCATTGTTATCGGCTGTGGTATGCACTCATGATAAGGTTATTTATATCGTTCCTCTGTACGAGACAACGGCGAGGGAACATATCATAAAAATTGATCACGCGGGGAAATCATCCTTGCACTTTATACTTGAACTATTGAGCAGGCTTCCCTCTCTTTGTTTCTGTATGACGAGTGCTAAGTGAGTGCAGAAACGCGATTAGAAAATTAAATCGGTAATATCTATTTGATTTGACATTACATTCGTTTTTTCTTATTAGTTCATTAAATTTAATCTATTCAATTTATTTTTGGACAAATATAATTAATTCGAGATTTCAATAATTTAATTAGACCAAGTTTTTGAATAGACATTCGTTTTATTTTTAAGATGTATTGAAGACTTTTGGTTTCAACACAAAAAAAACGAGTTAAAATTGAATAGTTAATCTTAAAACGCGAGAAGAGCAGAAATGAATACCTAATCATAGCAGTTTTATATCATTAAACAAAATAATTTTGACGTAGCAGTTAATAATTAAATTGTAGCAGCACTATGAATTGATATTGATATTTTTAGATATTGATATTTTATATCAAGTTGCAAATATTTATTCAATTATATTAATTTATTTTTTTAATTCTATCATAAATTTTTATATTTGTGTTAACGCATTTTTGTGAATGAAATAAATACTCGATTTTATTATATTTTTATTAATTATTTTCAAATCAAATTGTTAACTATTTATTACATACTATTATTTGTACTATTACGGAACATTATTTTCGATTTCACAAAGCAACGTCATACACTTAGTCAGAGGTGTAATTTATTGACTCCTAATGAAGTCTCTTGCATTAGCAGCATTTATTTAGCGCGACTATAACGATTGACGGTTATGCACGAAACAAAATCAGCTGGTAGCTATGAAAGTGCGTGCTTGCGTGTAAGAGACGTGTACGCGTGCAGGTAGTTCATGCAGGAAACAAGTGTTCTCTTGATTCTCGATGCTTGTTCACAACTATGCACCCGCGAGAATAAAGGAGAGAAAAGGAGAAAGATACAAAGCGGCGCATCGTATTGCGACGTGCTATTTTCTGACTAGTCTCTCAATAATACAGCGAAGAAAAAAAGAATTGTCGCAATGAATCGTCTCGATCAATACGTATTTAGCGCTGCTAAATCATGGTAGATGTTACAAAAGAAATATAGAAATTCCAGACAAAAATGTTCTTCAAAATTTTTAGTCAAGTAAATGGAAAAAATATATAATCCGTCTAAAACCACGCAAAATCGTTTTAAAAGCAGAAAAAAGTGATCATTATAGAAGAATTGGATCATTATATATTGCAAAATGGGCAATGTGAAAATACAAAAGTATATTTTATATGAAACTGTGACGGAAGACATTTCCAATTTTCGTGATATTGTAATATTGATTCAAATTTTGAGATATAGTTGAAGTTCTTCAATATTCAAAGCAATAACGTGATCATTGCAATCATGATTATTTTCACAATATCTATACAAGTTTTTGACTGGTGAAAAGAGTATATAAAAATTGACCTAAAATATTCGGGCGAACTTTTGAAACGCCCGATTGTTATGAATGTTGGCAGAAATACTCTAAATGATGTGTCAAATAAATGTCCCTCAAATGGAATTTCACCAATAAAAAAATTTAATGCCAAAAATTTTTGAATAAAATTATATGTATAATATATCGCTGCGAAGCGAAGTCTATTCTATACCTTCATATCTGTCTATGGGCGTTGGAGTTTTCATGCGAAATAAGGTCTACCTCCCTCCTGCCTAGGATCGTCCGACTTTTCACGTAAAGCGTGGTCCACCTTAAAGTTTTAGATATATCAAAGTAGTGCAAAGGGCCTCCATTTCGGACTTACTAACCATATCATATATCAATAATACTAAGCACTTATTGGACTACAGACAATAATTAGGTCACAAATGGCGGTCAAATAGCTAATAGGAAAGTTATCGATATTTCGGCTCAGATCAAAGGATTGCGCTACTTTGGTATATTTAGAGCTTTCGTCCACCCCACCTCTCCTCTGTAAAAAATGAGTGACAACATGAAAAAGATATCAGGGCGCTCCGGGATTCGAACTGAGACTTGGTCTCCTCCATACTGGTAGATTTCCGTCCTGCCACCGAGTTATACAGCCCTGATAGCTTCTCTGTTGTGCCTATTTCCTCTAAATTTCTTACACTCCCTGCCTAAAGGCGTACGATTTTCTATGCGAAGCGAGGTCCAGCCCACTTCCCCCACAGTTCGAAGATTTCTAGTGCAACGTAATTTGTGGTAAAACAGAGAGAGACAACTTAGAATCTCCTTAAAAGACACTAAATAATTTTAAATACAAAACATAGAGATGTCCCGATTCGATATTTAAAAATATCCTATCATTACTGTTGATATTCGATATTTCATCAAAACTTTGAGTTTTCGTATCATAGCACATCGTATCTAGAACTTAGATATTAATTAATTCGCTTTTCCAAACAAAAGCTATATTTTTTAAATTCACTGTCAGTCTATTAACAGTCAGCACTTATAATTAGGAGGACTATAGTTTATGTTATGTTCACTATAGGTTTTTAGCACCGGCAATGAATTTTGGAATATATTGCTAAAAAAGAAGAACATAAAAAACGACAGGGATGAGCAAAAGCGCATAAATTTTCGATATTTCATATCAAATCATTTCTAATCAATATATTGCCGTATTGGTATTTTGATTTATATCAATATGAAATAGTTGAGTTGCTCTTCCCTATCAAAACGCATGATTTGTATAATAAAGAATAAATACTAAGTTCTTTTAATAAAAATAAAATTTCAATTTTGTAGATGATAATATTAAGAATACAATTGAGTGGATTCTGAATAGACCCGTCATTTGCTTAGGAGGAATATAATTGAATGGATCTATTAATCTCACGTCAACTTTAAGAGGTTAAACTATAATGAAAATTTGCAAAATCTTTTTGGGACAGGGTGTCTCAAAATTCGCAACTCAAAATACAATACTACTTATAGCAGGAAAGTTTTCAAAAAATTAAATAATAAAGTGATTCATAAATTTTTATTTTAAGCAACAATTTCTGAGAAATAACAGTTTAAATATGGTTAATTACTGATTATCTTTAGGTAGTTACCTGTGACTATTAATATGCGCGCTAAAGTGACCGCTTATTAACGCTCATTAATACTATGCGCGTGCAATTCATGGGCAGGTAGTCATCTAAATGTAGTCTGTAATTGGCCATATTTAAATCGTTATTATTAACTGAAAAATTCTTATTGATAGCTAAAAAATTGTTTAAAATAAAAATTTAAATATAACTTTTTTTACTTAATTTTTCGAGAGCCTACTTGCTGTAGTATTTTGATTGAATCACAAATTTCGGACATTCTGTGTGTATTTGTAATCAATGAAAAATTCTTTGTGTGCTAAATTCAACGAATTTAAGGGTTAGGAAAAATATGTGCTCG
This sequence comes from Trachymyrmex septentrionalis, assembly GCF_001594115.1. Classification (NCBI taxonomy): domain Eukaryota; kingdom Metazoa; phylum Arthropoda; class Insecta; order Hymenoptera; family Formicidae; genus Trachymyrmex; species Trachymyrmex septentrionalis. The sequence continues at coordinate 1,059,148 of NW_017306018.1, read as the reverse complement.
ACAGAATTAAAATGTTTAAGGTTAAGCAACATATATTTCTGTTAAGGTAAAATTTATGACAGACACTTTTTAATATATTTCCTATTTTACTGCTTCGCAGCTATTTGACTCTATGTATTCTTGAGTTTTAAATTTCGCGCTATATTGAAGTTCCGAATGCTCAAGCACACGTTAAATACGGATTAATGAATTGGGAGTGAGGTATTTTACTCACGCTGCGCATCCATCTACCCCACCGCGTATGTAGTGTTCCCATAGCAGCATTGACCGCTTCTATTTATATAACACGCTCGTACCTTCGCCGCACCCCCACGCATACCATCTTCACGCTTCCATCCACTCTGCCATCCGCCCTCTCGCCTTGCGTATGCTCGTGAATGTATGAAAATACGACAGATAGATATATGTACGTATGTACATCCCACGCGCAAGCACGTGCGCGCAAGCACACAAACACACACACACAACACACACGAAACTCGCAAACAAGTATAGGTGGGCAGATTATTAGCAAAGAAGCATTGACTTAAGGCGATATTCATAGTTCGTTCTTATTTAAAGTCTGTCTTAAGTAATATCTTAAGATGCTAATACAGCCCTTGGCTTATTGACATCTTAAGACTGTACTTAAGACAGTCTCAAATATAAGAATCGGACTTAGATTCGAATGTAACTAGTGGCGCGCTCGTCGATTTCCATCGATTCGACCTAGGTACGCGAAAAGAAAAGCTGTTCATGGGAGAGAAGCACGCAGAAGAGAGTTACCAAAAGTTATTTTCCGATTCTTTTTAATATGGCTAATGCGTTTTTGTCCAACTTTTTGTATCACAAGAAATGAAGAAGTGAATGAACTCGCCGAGTTAAGAGCGATTCGATTATTTAAATATATCTATATTTTTTAAAGAATAAATTGTTACGAGAGCGTTTTGCCTTTATTATTGTATTCATAGATTTGGAGAACTTTTCATTACAAACAAAAGATGTAGAAGAAAATGAAGATGAAGTTTATGATTAGGATCCATATTCGATCTGTACAGCTGATTATGGACAGGTTGTAACACTTTTTTTCGATGGATTTCGGAACTTAGCCTTGCTCGTAAAGCGGTTTGACGAAAATGGTTATATTCATAAATAAGGACTGATCATTCGATGAGCAAGCTGCATTCTGAAATCCATGGAAAAAAAGTGTTGCAACTTTTCTGTATTAATGACATGTAAATCGTCTAAGTTCTATTTAATCGTAAAACGTCTTTAGAATCCCTAGCGACAGTTAATGAGAGTCGCGCTTTTTTCCAGGATCGTCCTTGCCATTAGCTGTCATCATTGGTAGTTAACGATAGCGACACACAATCATAAGTAAGATATTATAACTTACAAGAGAATCCCATTTCAGAGTTCCTATTCTGTAAGTTGTTATAACAGTAACGACATCGTCACATGTCATTGCGCAGTTTCTTTACCATAGAAAATATATCTGCAATGACAAGGTAACGATGTTGTTATTGTCTGTAACGAGTTACAGAATAGGAAAGAGAAATGGGCTATACTTCCGAATGAGACACCGACTTTCGATTGAACTGAAATTTTACAGCTAATATTGTTATAATATATATTGATTATTTATGAATATCTTTTATCGGGTTTTTTTATAGTTTAAAAGATAAAAAATAAGAAACAAAAATTATAACGACAAGTATGCCGATTGAGGAAGACCTTTCCGATGACTTTGACCCTAACATATATTATCAAAGATCTTGAATAACCTCCAAGAGGTCTTAGTCATCGCTCATTATCCGTTAACAAATTATTAACAAAAAATATTTAAGAAATAATCTTATTTTTATTATATGCGATATTAAGATCTCAACATTCTCTTCTGCCTAAGGGCATCTGACTTTCCACGTGAAGCGAGATCCATCCCATCTCTTCTTTGCTTAGAACCTTGTAGGTAGGACGGAGGATGGGATGGACCTAGCTTTACGTGAAAAGTCCAAAGCCTTTAGGGAAGTGTGGAAAGTTATTAATATTGTAAATAGCAGAAATAAGATGTTATTTTTTAAACATGTAAAAATTAAAACCTACAATTGTTGAGGTTGGATCTTAGTTGCTTAAATTTCCATGTGAATTTAATTCCCATTCGAAAAAACACCCAAGAAATGTCATTTACGCATTCAACATACATCGTATATAGGTATTTTTAAATAACATCTACGCACTCGCTTTTATGTGCGT
>NW_017306018.1:1036707-1056816 GCF_001594115.1 Trachymyrmex septentrionalis | reverse complement strand
ATAGGTATTTTTAAATAACATCTACGCACTCGCTTTTGTGTGCGTGTGTGCGCGCGCGCGCGTGTATGTGTGTGTGTGTGGGCGTGCTTGTGTTATGTATAGAATTATCATTCGTATTAACTATGAGCGGTATTCATAACCTGTTCTTATTTTAAGACCGTTTTAAGTAACATCTTATATAAGATAGAAGACTCTCTGATTGTTTCATAACAATACTAAGACTATAACTTAAGATAGTTTTAAATGTAAGATAAGCTGTGAATACTGGTATATTTGACTACGCTCATATGTCTGTAAATAAGAGCGAAAATAAAAGCAAACTTATTGAACTCAACAACTGCTCCGGTTATTTTAAGTCGCATTACGACGGTAACCTTTTTACGACGAATAAACTCTTGATTATCGGCAAAGTCTGGTCGAACACTATTAATAAAACACGCGGACGCGTGCAACTGTCTTTGTACTATTTTTTAATAAACGATAAGTTCCTCGCCAAATATAGCAGGACGTCGTAAAGAAGGGAACGATTTCATTCGGGTATTCCAGGATGCGAGATATATTGTTTGACCTTCGTTCGATAGCATAACCTGCTACTTTTATCCTATATATACACGTACATGATTTCTATATATAAATAATCAATTTTGCCGTTAACTCGGTACATTCAATCATCTAACATGAATACATATTTTGCTGATGTTATTAAATAATATGAGAAATTTTTTAGGAATTATATCCTAAAAATTTGGGTACAATCAAGTCGAAAACAATTTAATGTTAGAGAAAAAATAAGTTAACCCCATTTTTTTAATTAATAAATTTTATTTTGACTAACAAGGGAAACGCCAAGGTGAGCATTCTCCGATTTGGCTGAATTACACATATAAAGTAAGTTTAGCCCTCCAACTAATTCGTGTTAAAATAATAGAACGCTCTCTCGCAAGCATTTGCGAGGAAAAATGCGTTTAAACGGATCTAATGCATCGTCTAAAATATACGGAATAAGAAATATGAGTAAAAAATTTACCAATCACGGTAGAATGTGAGATGAATAATCGACTATGATTGGCCAATTTCTTATTCTTATTTTTTACTTCATGTATTGTAGACGACGCATAAAATTAAACTCGAACTCCGACGAGATTGCTGCTTTACCGATAAAATGCGATATATCTTTACATACTGCTACATCGATTTCGCGCACACATATAAGTACATACATTTTCGTAGAATAATAGCATTTTAATTAGATGTCTAAGTTTAACTCTAAGAACTCCACCTTATCTGTTCATATAAATTACTAGTCTGTGAACACACTTTCGTAAGTACATATTCGTAAATATAAAACTTTTATATCAAGCAAATGTTATGATACTGACCGCTCTGATGATGCCATTTGGAATATTGAATCAAGAAGTGATAAAGAAAGTAGAGTCTCGTTAGCACATCCTGATAGCATATATCCACTCATATCGGCCGATGCCTAATAATTTGTTTAACAATGAGTTTTACAATGAGAATATTTTATTTTAAATTAGCCAATTAATGATGTGCACTATCGGATCCCTTTCGATAAAAAAGATCTCAATTTTAATAATTTTTTTCGTTCTCGACATCACAGACACATATTAATGTGTTACTTTAATCCTGAAAAAGGATTTTTGAATCTATAAAAGACAAAAAAAGTAATTTATATAAAAATTATTGCATTTAGTTGGTAAAACAGACGACTTTAGGATTTCTTTAAAAATTTACGTGTGTTATTAATTGTTCCCTCGCAACTTGCCAGCTCGTGTAATAAAGGAATACGGTAGTGTCATTGTGCTTGTTTTAGCGCCGAAATAATACCATGTTTTCTGATGTACCGAACACTGACGGTAAGAACGAATAGGTGAGAAGCATGGTGTAGTCAGTAAGGACTACGCTGCATATCTCGGGTTCGAAACTTACTTTTACAAACTTTTTTTTTCATTACAGCGTATTATTATATATTATACTATTTTTATATATTTTGTAATGTTTTGATTTGAAAAATTAATGTTTCAAGTTTATGTAATTTTAAATTATGTTAAGCAATTTCTATTTTATAATAAAACAAGTAAAAAGGGAAGGCAATAAGAAATAAGTTGGAAAATTGGTCGCCCCTAGACAGGGGAAGAGAGGTGGATCTTCGTATGGAAAATCGGACATCCCTAGGCAGGGAGAGCAGAATTTAAGATTAAGACGTTATTTTTTAAACTTTTTTTGTTAATATTTTTTTAACTAATAACGATCGATGGTTAAAACTTTCTCAAGACACTCAGGATCATGACCTTGTCAAGTTCAAAGTTATAGGAGGAGGCTCTTCTCATCTTCATTTTTACCATAAATAATTAAAAAAAAAATAGGTAGGTTACACAAACGTGGAAAACTCCAACCTTCCCTGTTTGATTATCACTGTTAAAGTCGCAACAAAGATTTTTATCAAGATTGTAAAAAAAAATATTAAAATTCGGAAAAAATCTTATTCTATATAATTACCGCATATTTTGTTCGATATAATAAAATAAACAAGAATTACAAATCGTTTACTTACTTATGTATGCAAAATTTTAGGATGTTATATTATACAGTGAATTATGTTTTCGAAAAAATAATTTACAACACAAACACAATTATGAAACAGAAAATTTACATCTATTGTGTACAGTGCGACTGCTGAAAATCTTTTGTGACTAGAGGCACTCAAAGCAATTTTCTCTATCTCCCTCTTCTCCTTCATTACAAACAGGAAGTTTCGATATCAATCATTATTTGTATGAGATGTTGAAGTATTATAAAGAATAAAAATTCAAAAAAATTCACTTAAATAGTTAAAAATCGATATAAATATCGGCTTCCGATACTTATATCGATTCTCTAAAGGTTAATATATATGGTAATGTATTGAATATTTATTACATATAACGGAATATTTATAATACTATACATACGGAATATTTATTACATAGAACAGGACTTTAATGAAATTACATTGGCGAAAGTTTTAGAGTGAATATATCTTTTAAGAAACATTAATACAGAGGCAATTGAAACATAAATTCCAAATTAATTATAACTAATTAAAAGCACAATTAAATAAAACACAAATTAAAAATAATCTAAATTCTGGGCGCGTCATTAGACAAGGAAGCTCTACCCATCTTTTCTCTTATCTCTTAGAAATATTTTTTTGGAAGTTTTTTTACGTTTGCAAATTTATAACTGGAGTTTCATTAGTTTCCGTGTACTTAAATATGTCTGGACATCCGGCCAAAAAGAAATGCAAGAGAGATAGAATTTCGTAGGCAAATGTGTTTAGGCACGATGATTAGAGCATGAAAGAACGCTTTACACACATTACCTTACATTTAACAATGTAGGAAGGTCAAGGTCTCTCGATGATGGATTAACGCATATATGCGTCGCACGCGATTAAAAGCTATCAAGATTTCAGTACATGTACGTACCCATCGCGCGAATACGTATTTTCTTGCCGCACGTGCCTTCACCGAACGTGCGCAAACAGCAATCTCTGATTTGAAATATGGTTCTCTCGAAAATTAATTAAGTCGGAAATTAATCTAAGAAACTTTTGTTTCCACCTCCACACAGCACCAAGTCAACTGTTAGTCGGCTGTCCGTCGATGGAAGAAGTCTAAAGTCGAGTTAGACTGAATGTCAGTCAACTTTTTAGTCGACTAAAAAACGACAAATTATGTCCCAACTATAGTTAAATAGCTGTCAGTCAACCAATGTAGTCGACTTTATGTCAACTTTGAGTTGACTATAATAAGCTGACAGTCATCTAACTTTATTTTAACAGTCGGCTAAATGTCGACTTTGAAAGTCGATTTAAGAGCCCTCCTAAAGCTGTCTATATTACCGATTCAGTAGAACTTACACCATACTATTTACATATCACTACACATTATATCAATATCGCACGCACATATATGTACAAATTTGTTAACCAACTAATCTTTTATATTAGGTATGTAAGCCTAATTCTAAGAGAACACAACAATGCTTATTCATATCCCTAATCCAAACCAAGATTGTTCTATACATATAGAACTTGTACAATATATAAAGCAAATATTATTAGGAGTCGACGTCAGAAGCCGATAACGAAACTGTAATTTTTCCAACTTTTTTTTGTTTTTGAAAAATGTTTGTCTTTTCACTTGCCTTTTTACTCACGTAGTGAATTTGATTGGACGCAGTACTGCGTACTGGTGCATATTAAAGCTGTTGTGATTTAACCTGAATATAAAAGTGGAATGCAAATATAAAATACATTTTCGAATTATAAAATACATATTTTATCTAACAGCATAATAAAGTATATTGAGGATTTCGCGATTAAATCTGTTACTATCTGTTAATATTTATATATATTAAACTTACATCTTTACGTCAATCTGTGTACTACAGTTTTAATGTGCATCAGTGCGCACTGGTGAGTCCAACTAAACTCGCTATATTAATTTCTAATAATTTCTTAATAATAATTAATATTAAATTTTTGGTGCAATTAGGTCTATTGATATCTATGATTACATACATATATAAAAATAGCACAATATAAAATTGTTTGTTTGGAGAGAAAACTTGTTTTATTTGCCAAATATATTTCGCAAATATGTATTGTGTTCCATTTTGTTGGATAACAAGATTGTTGCGCCAGTATGATAATAGCGTAAATTTTGCACAATCATTTATGGAAGAAGTAAGTTTTCTTTGAAAAGTAGGTCGATTCATGTTCACGATGTTCATGTAACAGTCGACATCGCTGAAAAAAACGGGAGCAACCAGCTGGCAAAATCGATAGAGCATTTGTATTCCCCAGTGAGTAACCTTTGATTTCTTCTGTATAGAGAGAATTCTCTTCATATCTCTCACGTGGAAACATACTATCGACTGTTCATTCTGTCAATCACAGAATTTTGTGTCAGACGAACTTCAATTCCGCAAAGTGCAACGCAAATGTATAACGAGCTCTTTCGTACAAAATAATATTTACTCTTTCTTTTATCATTTATATCTTATTCTTGTATGAATTTCCAGTTGCATTTTCATTACTAAAAAGCAAGATTAATATTTAATATCTAATAGTAATTTTACATCTTTTTTTTCAGTTCTGATCAACCCCTGTCAAAAATTACATAACAGCATCAAGCTTTAGTGTCGAAAAGTTTTACATTAATACACGATTTAAATATATACACTTTTAAAAAAATATAAACTTTTAAAAAACTATTACTTTAATAATAAAAATTGAAAATTATTTGTTTTCAATTGTAGTTGTAATATGATTTAAATATGCTTATTATGAAAAGATAATCTAATTCCGTATATTATATAAGATGTCGCTTGGTATTTACATTAATTATGTTTTTTTTGTAAACAACATACATTTTATTAAACACAAATATAGTTATATAATATTACATATAATTGAATAAGGATTTTCTACATTCTATACAGGGTGTCTTAAATTAAATGACCAAACTTCAGGAGTGTGTAGATAAACTAAGAAAAAAAATTCTTTAGAAATATGCTCGTTTTTTATTAATTTTTAGAGAAAATCGCGAAAAAGACAATACGTAATTTTCTTGTTTCGGAATATTATTGTTTTTGTGTACGACTTCAGCGATATTAGCAGTGTGCTCGCCAATTTCCAGATAGAAGAGTACCAGAACGACCAGTCACGTTGACCAGATTAATGTTCGGCTGCAACATGAGCTGTTCGTACAAGATGCAATGCGTACATTGCTGCAAGAAGCCAACATTTTTAACCTATACCTGCATAAAGCAAGTGAATAAATAAGTGTGAATAAATAAGTAATAAACAAGTACAAAAAATGAAAACTACGTTTTGTCTTTTTTTCTATAATTTTCTTCAAAATCTCTATAGAATTTTTTTTCCTAGTTTATCGATCTCTTAGACGCGATGTTTGGCTATTTAAATTCGGGATATCCTGTACACATATATGAAATACAAATAAATTATCATTTTTATCACCAATGAGCTTGGAATGATTAAAAAACGATTATTAAGCCATTATAATTAGCAGAATTAATGCGCGTACGCACAATATCACTCGGCGGGAGATATCGGGCATTGGTATGGATGGACCGATGATATTCAGCTGTAAGTCGTCAGTATGGCCTCGAGTATTCGGAGCATCGGCACGATTACACGAGCAGCATGCTTGCTCCTGCCGTATAAACTTGGGGTGGGATTAGCGAATTTGCCGCATACCATGCGCGCATGCACACAATCGACCGTATACATTAGCGTATACATTAATACCGACGATGTGGTCGTCGAGGTACACACAAAATAGTAGTCACGAGTTTATTTTCGTCGGCTCCATTTATTTTCGCTCTCTTGCTTTGCAGCGCGAGCTGTCGTTGTTCTCTCCGACGATATTCCTGACCACGGAATGCCGCTCCGTTGAATTTTTGTGTTTCATGCTAACTTGTCCCAGCTGAATTTTCAATCGTTAATAATTGTCCATTTAAGTTAAAATTTAAGTAAATGCTGTTGCTAGATTTATCCAGGGATTGCATAGATCGTGTAAAAGAGAAAGAACAAGATCGAAAAAATTAATATAGGCTACTCCGTCATTTTTTGCACATATTATTAATTTACGTGAAAATTAAACGAATTCTGTTGTCATTCCATTTTTATTATTTTAATTTCTAACTTTTTCTACGCATTATTACACATATTTTATATAGAAGAGTGTTAGTAAAAAATAAATTTTCACTCAATGCTAAAATCTCTCACCGTGCGGAACAATTGTCGCTTCGCTTTATATTTCGTTGATATGTCCTATTCTCGCGCATCGATTTAGAATATTTCTTCGCTCGATTTTGATGTTAATTCAGCGCGCATAACGAGTGCAACAACGCGAGGACATATTACGTCACATAAAGGCCGCATATATGAGGGGTGGTCGAGACAGGAGACGATGCTTAAACGAGCGTACGAGCGAGGGAGAACAGAGGGCGAAGGAGGATCTATATAGTACAAATCTATTCAAGACTCGGTTTTGATAATCTGCCAATTCTATTTTCTCGAGCGAAGGCGGGTTCGCATTGTGCCCGCGCTAATTTTGTTACGGACTACCATACTGTGCTCGTGTGTGGGTGGTGCTAGTAATGCTCGTCCGTTGCTGTATACCATCCCGCATCCATTCGTTCATTTTCGTTCTCATTGTCGATGAAATACGCGCAAGAAAGTTGCGCAGCATCCTTCGCAGTATCGATTCTTTTACGCGATCTGCAATCGCGAGCGCATGCGTGCACTATGCAACTTTTATATTTTGCCGTCATTCATAGCTGATTAGCAAAAGTTTCATCAACATTAATAGCACGCGAAAGTCTCACATGTGTCAAAATGTATATTCTTTACTTATCGTACCAGAATCTTTCGCGTGACAATTCTTCATCTATTAAAAAATTTCTGCATCAAGTCGAGATCGAAGAAATTAAGTTCCTGTTTTACATATTACTGGCAAAAAAGAAATTCTTATCTCGCAGTTCCGCAAAAGAGCTTGAAATTTATAACATGCAGGTTGGAGCTGAATAAAATTTATCGCAAATGACTCTATCCAGAAATGAACGTAAGAACGAAAAAAATATATTATAAATAATCACCGTACACACCGGTGCTACAGTTTGCAGTTATCCCGTATAGAGTTTTTATGCGAATCATGCGAGCAATACATGTATGCATTTGCAAAAATTATTCCCGATGCATTTGCTTGTAACATTAAGAATTATTATACGCTAGACATTTACTTGTGAAAATTTGAATTCACAGTAAAAGCGCAGCCTGAAAAACACGCCGATCGATCGCGTACATGAACGTTTCTATTTTCGTCCATGCGGCCGTTGCTACACCAACCAATGTTGTCATCGATTACTCATTACTCATCCCGCGCTGTTCTTTGCTACATTTTTCATCGGCGTTCGCATAAAATGCTTCCGATACACCACAATAAAAAATATAGTCATACCCCTTTCCTTTTTTGTCATTTTGACTATTCATTAATGCAATTCGTAGCAAAATCATATGTCTAAATCTTGTCCAAGTAGGGCGTTTCAATAAATTTAATTCTTATCAGGACAGCAGATGGAAAACTTTTAAGCTACAAGATATTTCAACGCGATACTTCAGTGCTAGACATTTATTATTCTTTCAAGTGATAAATACGTACAGGAAGTACTTAGCAAAAAAGACTTGGGGTTTAATCACAAATTTTATAAGTCGAAAGTCGAATTTTCCTTAAAAAAAGAATTTAATACTCTATTAATATTTATTATTTAGCATTTTTATTTAAAATATTTAATCTTTAATGTAAAATTACATTTGCTCATATTTGCATTATATGTGTACATCGTATAATATTTCAATTCTATCTATTGAACGTAATTTAAAGAACGTCATATTTTTTAAGATATGAATTTTTAATTCGAGCTTCTTCAGAATATTTTTCAATTATTAGATCTATTATTAGATCCATACTGCGATCTATGTATATATATCTATGTATATACAATACTCACACATATATCTCACGTTTATTGCTAAATATGATTTTTCAAATTTTATCACATAAAGACTGCATAAACATTGAGTGAAATATTTTTTGATATATTATTGTATATTTGTAACTGTAATTACATATTACAATTACATAATTATGATTACTATAGTATTAATAATAACTATAGTTATAATAATTTTCGGTTGCCAACTATATATCGCGTTTGATAGAACTATATACAGTTATTATTAATTACTATAGCAGTCATAATTATAATTATAGTAATTATCTCTAATTATAGTTACAAATACCAAAAAGTTTTTCTCTCAGTGTACAATATTATCTCGAGCTTGGTATCAAGCGGCTACATTTAGCACGGAGTGTGAGTTATTAATACGAGCCTATTTGTAGTGAACAAGCGATTCTTCTTATGACGAAGTCGTAATCTCAATGCTTTAGCGCGTCTACATCCAGAGAGGTAAGACTAATGTTAGTCGTTTGGCAAATTACTGTCCCGTTTGACTCCACTCGGCCAAAACTTCGCAACTGACGCAACTGACAGGTTACTCAGTATAAATGAAATCATTATTGCACACAATGGTTTCCATTTTATGCCAGCGAGATATTACAAATTTCACTAGCAATAATTACAAATTCGAAATAAAAATAAAAGTCTTTAATAAATAAGTGTGTATAATAATTTAAATATAATTAAAATAAAAATTTTTGTTTTATCGTAACTTGTTACGACACCTTTCTAAATTCGTGCAATAATTCGGATTTAACTGATTCCGCACCTTCTAGTAAACTAAAAATTAAATATTGTAATTTGTTGGGTATCAGCTTTTTCGTTGTACAAAATTTATATGATTTAGTCGGTAATACAGGCAGCTTTATGATCCCTTTAAAGGATCCTTTTTTTCTCTTTTACAGATTCGAAAATTCTTTTCTCTTTACCATATGCTATTTCTTTTTTCTCATTTTCACGTATTAGTATTATTTACTTATACATACTCTTTTGAAAAAACGCACGCACGCATCTATATTCACTTCGTCATCTTATCCCTCTCTTTCCTTTACCGATAATTAATTGACATAACAGAGATTAGGGATCACGGTCAACAGGTTTAAATTATTCCGTAACATTCAACATCATTTTTTCGCATCATCAGTTTTTTATTATACTACTTATTTATTTATAGATACATCTGTTGCAAAAGGTCTATTTCATATACAAATCAAAACTGGATCAAAATATATAACGCGATATTGTGAAAAGTTAATTAAAATTATTCTACTAAGCTTTTCGATATTATTTGAGAATTTGATTAAGTATGACAATATGAACTTTTATTTGAACACAAAACAGAGTGTAGAAATATAAGCTAGTGACATAAAATTCGATAAGTTAACATCATACGTATGTACAAATCATTAAATATATTGAATTGTCAATGATGGAAATGACTTTTTTGGATTAGAACATGATTTCGTCTTAATTTGATTAGATTTTTATCGTTAGCAGTAATGGCTACTTTGATCTCGGCATATTATATCGTGTATTTACTTTGGTGCTGCCGGCCACTGATCAAAGTGATCGTTCCTTTCATGGTGGAAAGATCGGTAATCAAAGTTCATTCCGTCGATGTTTCTTTTTCGACACAGCACTTTATTTTTGCATTTATTCTCGTTTTACTTCTTTTGCAATGAAGTGAGTCTTTACATATTGGATTTGATGTTTCATGATTCTGTGAAGACAATTTTTATTTTAAATTCATTTTCTCTGTATATATTTTTTAATAAATATTTGTTATTTTTTATGAATTTTAACAAATAATTTACTTTTAATAAAATATAACGGCAATTCAATTGATATGTATTGGACATTTTAGAATCATTTTTTGCATTACATTATAAATTAACTCTTTCTACTGGCAAAAAGGGGTTACCTCTCTGATGATTTTTATTTTATAAATTTTATATATATATAAAAGTAATAATTAATTATTTATATATTTCTGTAATTTAATGTAATGAGTATAAATTTTGTCTTAATTATTAGTACTAGAAGGACTGAGGTACATTTGTAGCTAATTTAGCTTCTCACGAAATTCAAACTGCTATAACTCTTTCCAATTTTGTTTTCACGTGATATCCTTTATCGTTTTCTATGTTCTTAATTATAATAAAAAATTTTTCAATTATACATGTAAGATAATGAAATTTTTATTTAATTATCTACCTAGAAGGACTATTTGATTAGCTCCTTTCTATCTAATATTACGACTTATTTGTAATTTTATGACTTTAAATGCTCAATAAATTAGTGATATTATTAATAAATTAGTGATAGTTAAAATGTTAAATATAATTATTTATAATTTTTATAATTATGTTTATAATTATAAATAATAGCTTGATTCATATTGACATGCTTCAACATTGATTTGATAATTACAATTAAAATTTATAATTATTTATCATTTTTCTTTCTATTTGTTATTTACAAAAAAATAGAATCAAATCGGCTGCTACGATCCCTCTAGAATGTTCGTTAAATCCAGTCATTATCTAATGTTAATATCTCTTAAAGATATGTTCTGTCAGAAAATTATACGAGGAATAGCTAGTGTGATAATGTATGAACTTTCTAAGTCAAGTAAAGTTTACATAATACTTTTTTATTAGCAAATTAGAAAACTAGCTGCTAATTAAAAAATTAGGAGCTACAAAAATAGAATTCTGTGTGTACAGTCGTTGATAGAACGTGGGCCGGGTCATATTTTTTCAAATGATTATGTCGAGGCAAAATATCGCCGACTAGTATCGTGGCATTACCTTAGACATTTTTACCGGGGATATAATAATCTTTTATTATATATAATAACAATGTTAAATTATAAATACATATTTGCACACTTGCATAAGCATTTAAAAAAATTTAAGTATTTCGTTAATTTGTGTTACAACAACAACACAACTTGGGTAACTATAAAAAGTACGCTTCTAAAGTGGACATTAAAGCGAAATATCTTTACTTAGCGCCAACAATATCGATCGGAATATTCAATCCAATCTATCCAAAAAATTAAAATAAAAAGTAACGGTCTAATTGTTACAAACAGAAAAAAATAACGACGTTACTTTCCAACTCTGGTATGTTCTAAAGGCATATAATGGATACACTAATTAAATAATTTAAATATTTGTAATAAGAAAATCTGAATATTAAAGCTATATCTACGGTAAATATCTGTTAATAGGAATATGGATAAATATTCACATAAGGTTAATCTCTTAAAAAATCAATGACCTTGACATCTGTTGTCAAAGTCGTTGATTTTTTAAGGGGTTCATCCTGAGTAATTAGTCATTGCCAAAAAGTAAAAAAATTCGTCATTGCCAAATCGTTATTATAACAGAGTGACGATAAGAAAAGTAACAACGTTACAAGTAACTTGTTACTTCCATCCCTTGATACGTCTAATTGCAAAAGTATATATTGCAAGTTACCTGATTCAGAGATTAGTATTCAGAGATAAATATTGATAATTTTCAAAAAAATATTCTAACTATATTTACTTTTGCGCTGAAAAATATAAAGCATGTACAACCAAAAAAGTTGGAATTCTCGCATGTCGCGGTAACATTCTCGCAAGGAAAGTGGCAGTGGCGCTGTCGCGCGCGTGGTCTCCGGCACAAGCTGACAAGGGGGTTGTGAAGGGGGCAGTAAACATAACCCAGATTCACGGTCGGTGGCGCCTGACTCAAGGCAGAACAGAGATAGAGTGAGAAAGGGAGGGACAGAAGGAGGACATAGTGAGAGAGAAAGAGAGAGAGAGAGAGACACGAGGCAAACTAATGACCTAGCTTAATAGCATTGTGGAAGTCGATGTTGTTTCTTCTCTCTCTCTCTCTCTCTCTCTCTCTCTGCATCTCCCCTCTCTGTCTCTTCCCCTCCTTTTTCTTGAGCAAAAGTTACCCTAGAAGAGTCCATGGGCTGAGTGCCGGTTCTATTTATAGCGATTATCATCTCTCCTCGTCTCTCTTTCTTTTCCATTCTTTCTGTTCATCTTTACCTTCACCACTTCCTACCTCGTCTCCCTCTTTCACCGTCTTTCTTCTTATTTTATCCTCTTACCTCCCTCTCTCGTTTCCTTGCAGAATCCTTACTGCCATCTCTCTCGGTTCCCACAAACGCCACCCCTGACACGTTTCCATCTTCCTGGTCGCTACCACCGCCCGTTGGTTATCGCGCAGCCTCGTCCCACTTGATCCACCACGAAAGACCTATGAAGTTATAAATAGCCCTGGCTCTCTCCTCGCCTTCCCTCCTCTCGTACTTCCCTGGTTGACAGATCGAACGAACAACAGAGTGGTGAAACGGTCCCTACCTGTTAACCTACGGCGCTGACGGTCGCTATAGAGACCGGATAGATGTGCTGAGTGCGCGAGAGACCAACAGAATGTGACGTTTTAACATTTGTTTAAAGTCTCTTATTACTGAAAATTATGAAATAATTTCAAAATATTTACTTACAGATAGATTAATTTTTAAATTTTTGTCTTATACGTCGAAACATAAATTTATAACAAATCGGAAATAGAGGTCCCAAACGGTCGGATTTTTAATGCTTAAATAATTCCGTGTGAATTTATATACTCATCCAATTCTCTGCAAACTGCGCGTCGAATTTAATTTTCAGTTTTGAAAACACAATCCTAACAGAGAACTAGAGCAGTAATATCACAAATTAAATTTACAAGCAATTTAGTAATATTGCAGATATTTTAGAAGATATTAATATGATACTGATAAAGCATCAAACTTGTATATACATAATTATAAATAATTTTATATTTATTGCAATAAGATATTACCTTGGCCGAGGTCGGACCTGGATCTTTCGCTTTCCGGGTGAATGTCCTCACAGTTAGATCACCGAGGTAATAATATTCTTCACATAACAAATACAGTAAATGTAAAAATTTCTCTTTTTTTTCATTGTAATACGGGAAGACTTGTTCTTTTGTCGTAAATACATAAACGGAACGCAATGCCAAGTTGTCTCTTGTGCCAGCGAATCCCGATCTCTCCTAATTCAATAATCTCTCTCTCTCTCTCTCTCTCTCTCTCTCTCTCTCTCTCTCTCTCTTTCTCACTCATCTCTCAGAAAACAGCTCGAGGAATTTAGGACGCGTCCGAAATTATTTTTGTTCAAGACAGCGGGTATCGGTACGATGAAAGAAATTCGTTTAAAGATCCACGAGCAAGGCTCACTGCACTTTATCGTCATTTCTCGCATCTTCTCACGCTTCGTCCTTCATCCTCTTCGTTCCATCCGTCGCGCTTTGTCGACGGTTGTTAGATTTTAAAATTTTCTCTTTATATTATTATATATATAAGTATGACTATATTAAATAACAGGACTGGTCACCATAAATATTAAGTAAGTTAACTCTGCGAGTAATTTGTGACTTTGAAGTTTCTCAAATTGAACGAGACTTCAGACTACTTTCGTTTCGCTGCGTTGTTAGAAGCAGATGCTGTTTTATCGTCTTGCCGGAACTATGCCGAGCTTAAAAACCAAGCAACATATTAATTTGAAATTCCTGAAATTAAATTGAAAAAATAAAACTCCCCGTTTTCGTATGATCTAGGGCCTTGTAATTTTTATCTATTTTCAGAAATAAAAAGTGCGTTGAAGGGAATCCATTTTCAGTCCGTAGAAGAGATGAAGAAAAAACAGCGGGCCTACTGAAGGGCCTAACAGCTAATCAGCTTCAACATTGCTTTGAACAATGGAAGACACATATGCAGAAGTGTATAGAGGTAGAGAATATATTGAAGGGGATTATAATTAAATTGTTATAGATTTTTAAAATAAAATACACTTTTCGTATCAGTCCCGTTATTTAATAGTCACACTTTGTATCTGTCTCTCTCCTCCTTCTCCCACTTTTCCTCTATCCTTATCCCGTTCTCTCGTCGATTTTTATATATCTTTACCACCCGCCCTGTTTTTTTTTACTGTATGGTAGCATGGAAACGTCGGCTGACTGCTCGTTGGACAAGCGGCGAATATTAATGCATGTTTTTACACGTGTGGACGTTTATTTTTGTCCATATTTTTAGCAGTCGATATTTTCGAACGATTCAGTCACTATTTTCGTACAAGTACACACATGCGCGTACGTTGTATTATTACTAAGGAGTACCCATCTAGCCAAACTGTTCTTCAAGCAATATATTGTATGCTATGACTCCCGTTATATATTTTACACAATAATCAGGTTTATCAATCTGGATTCTGGACATCACATATTATTTACAGAAAAGATACAATGTTGAGAGAAAGAGAGAGAGAGAGAGGGGGGGGGGCGGGGAAATTTCTTTTTTCGAACATTGTTTTAAAAATAATACGAATTATATAAAAATAAATAAAAGTAAATATTTAAGGTTTATTATTTTTTATGTAATTTTTCTTTAAATGATATATAAATAATACTAAATATTTCATTTGTTACAGAAAAAAAGAGAGAAAATAGAAAATATTTTTTCTATAAATAAAGAATAATTATTAGAAAAAAAAAATATTAATTTAAAAAAAATTTCAATTGATTAGAAAAAATAATTTCTTTAAATACGAATTTTAAATATGATTTTAAATATTTATTTGAATCTTGCAGTGAATATTATGTAAATTAAAACATGATACAATGTAAAAACCAAGTAAACATTTCTTCGTAATAGAAAAATGTTTAATTAAATTTAAGAAATATCAATATTTATTTCAAAAATTGTAATGTTAATAAGAAAGAATATTATTTGATTAAACAAAAATAGTTTTTTTAAATAAAAAGAAATAAATTTATGTTTATCTAAGTTCATCTAAATAAATTTTGAATTTTTTAAAACGGTATTTTATATATATTATAACAACGTTTCACATATATTTTATTAATTACAATCGCTATTACAATTTCATAATTTTCAAAAACGCTGCACAATGCACAGATGGAATTCGAATCTAAGACTTCGGGGTGATAAACCTAATAAGCTAATGCTGTGAGCTATATATATAAAATTGTATACTTCTGTATCAATTCGGTATCCCGCGCTAGTTATTCAACTAGGCCCTAAAACGCGAAAACATAGATTTTTTTAGGTTTTCATGAAAGCAATACAATTTTAATCAGAGGACATACAAATCCGAAAATGAAAGCGAAAAGTTAACATTTTAATGCTGCAAATATGTAAGAATAATCTCGATTTTCTGAACAATAAAAATGTGATAATTATATTGTGAAGATACGTATAACCTTTGTTAATTTATAAAAACTAAAAATTGAATTGATATTTCAGTAATGACTATTAATATAAAACATAATCTTGTGCAACCCACGCAAAATATGTTAAAAACTTTTTATGCAACTCAATATATTTTGTTTCTGTTAAAAAATGATTTGACATTTATAAAAAAATTAGCTTGTATATATAAACTGCTTCTTATCAACGATTTTTCATACATAAAAAGTGTTTTAAATTTTTATATATCTAATTTTATAACTGTGTAATTAGCCATTATTGTAAATGGATATTATTCGTTTACTTTTGTAAAAACAAAAAATGTATTCCAATAACGGTTAATCGATGTGATTTGATGATATATAAATATGTTTGTATTATCTTTTAGCATATAATTTTAAGAGATTTACTTTTATTTTCAGGTAAGTGCCGACAGCTTTCGCGTGTCCGGCTGTTATATGGTGTCATACTAAGGGGTGAAAGGGCTGTAGCTAGGTAAGCAGCTAAAAATAAAGTTAGTACATCATATCGAGCGACCTGCTATAAATAGTTCGAAGCAACTGAGAGGCTCTGAATGTATTAGAGTCGCCTGACTTACTCCATCACCTTTTGTACAAATTATAAAAATACATCGCTACCTGACTTGCATATTATGCCACATTGGAATTACTTTGTTATTTCGCTTTTAATGTCCTCATAAGCATATGAAAGAAAAATATTTTTTCTCCAAAAAGTACTTTTTTTTATCGTAGACTACAAAAATGTAAAGGTTTACTTATACAATCCCGAATTTAAATTGCCAAACTTTGGGAGTGTGTATGGAATTGATAAACTAAGAAAAAGAGTCCTATAGAGATATGCTCGTTTTATCAGTCATTACGTTGACCAGATCAGTGTTTACTGCAACACAAACTGTCAATTTTGCATTACTGCAAGAGGCCAACATATGTAACAATATTTGCACTAAGCAAGTGACAACGCGAATAAATAAATGTGACTAAATAAGTAATAAATAAGTACAAAAACGAAAATTACGTTTTGTCATTTTTTGCAATTTTCTCCAAAACGAAGTAAAAACGATATCTCTAAAAGTCTTTTTTTTTCTTATTGTTAGTTTATCTATTCCTTACATGTTTCCGAAGTTTGGTCATTTAAATTCAAGACATCCTGTATAATTTTAGTTATTCTCAACTGATATAAAGTTTGACATGTAAATTGTAAAATCTCATTGTCAGTTTTAGAATAGAATCATATAGATAGTAAAATAAAATATTGTAAAAATACTGAAATTTTTTTTAATATTCGTTTTTGTGAACATTTCTGTTTCCTATAGCGAGAAAAATGCGTGATCGTTTTGCTGAACGGCTTAAATAAAATCGATAATTTTCCAACCGCTTCTTTTACATAACAATACATATGTATGAGATGTTACGTTCCATTTGGCCGATGTATTGTATTTAATGACATCCAGTCCGATGGATCGATATAGAGTTTAGGGCGGGCGATAGTGAGAGTTGATGATAGGCGAGAGGAAACCCGCTTAGCATGACCTTGCTTGCTATTTTTGGAAGAAGACACGTGATTGGAAGGTGGCTCTTCTTTTTAGCCATCGGTTGAAAAAAAAAAGAATTCTATTGATCGAATTAGATTCACGTGAAGGAATACGTTTATCAAAAGCGCGAGAACGCTTAATATTACGTGTAAGAAATTCGTTGCGAGGGAAGAGTATAATTTTTCATCTTTTATTTTATATAATATTTTATAAGTATCGCTCCTTATCTATGATTTAAAAAAAAATCATCTAATAGTAGAGTCTACAAAGCAAGGGCGTCCCACCAGGATCGTATTTCTCAAATATTTATGGTTTAAGTTTAATTTAGGATGTGAGATAAAGAAAAATATAAATATATGAGATAAATAATTTAGATAAGAAATGTAAAAATTTTTGATGTATTATTTGAACTGAAGTCTCTGTAATTTATCTTCACTTATCAAAAATGAAAAATGAAAGTATAGTAATATCATTACTCTCAATGTTACTTTTTATAACAATGACGATTTGATAATGACGTTGCAATTTTTTTATGTCTGTAACGATAATTAACTAAACGTTGTGTTACGGTTGGGAAAGTCATTTTAAAAAGTGATTTATCATCATTACGTGTTATTTACTGAAAAAAGTAATTCGTTACTTATAACGTGTTACTTTATTCATTGTTATAAGTAAGTTGTAAAAATAACTTGTTCAAATAACGAGTTACTTTTTTGCAGTAACGAATGACTTTTCCAATCCGTTACAAGTAATGTTTGACTTTTCCAACTCTGATGTTACCAAATTATTATTATAAGAATGTGACGATAAAAAGTAACAGCGTTACAAATACCGCGTATTTCCATTCCCCGATGAAAAATACATTTCAGGTTCAAGATACAAGTATAATGAAGTCATAAAATTTCATTGCATTTTTTGCGCATCAAAAAGCATGTATCTCATGTCCACATTTCCTCCTTCATAAATTGACTTTGTAATTTTGTGCTGTAGGTATAATATACAAACATGGTCTCTGTTTATTTATCGGCATATTTTTATAGAAAATTTATGGATCTAATATATAATTTATAAATATGTACATAATATTATTAAATTTTTTATAGAAAATAGCACTTTCCGAAATCATATTTCTTTAGAGCAAATTTTTGCAAACTGCAAATCAGAATGCAATTGCAATAAAATAGATATGATTTATATAAAATTCGAATTAACTCAATTTTTCAAAATTTTTGACTGCAATTTTCATAAAAGATCAAATGATAAGTTTTTTTTGGAAGAACATAATATTTTTATTATAATTTTTAAATTAAATTAAATTCTTTGAAAATTAAATTTTGGATTAAATTTAAAAAAATATAACATTCAGATATTCTTTTACAAAAATAATGTTTGAGATCAAACTCTGAGATCATAAATCTTGTGAGATAGCTTATAAAATATATATCAATAAATAATTCCTTTTTATATCTACAAAATTTATTCAGACAAAAATACGTTCATAATATATAATTTCATTTATCTAATTTGATCAGAAGTCTGAATGAACAATGCGATACGACTATGTGTGTTCTTTTTCTTTCCTCGTAGCATGGTCGTACAACTCGATAAGCGTAATCTGTGATTATTACGATTTCGGTGAATTAAGGCGTAGAAAACAAAAGGTTGGTGATAAGATACAACTTCCGGGAGTAGTTTACCACAGCACCCACGGACTTCCGATGCAATATATTTTTAATCCATTCAGATTATCGTACATTTGTCATACAGAAATTTGCCTTC
Source organism: Trachymyrmex septentrionalis (assembly GCF_001594115.1). Taxonomy (NCBI): domain Eukaryota; kingdom Metazoa; phylum Arthropoda; class Insecta; order Hymenoptera; family Formicidae; genus Trachymyrmex; species Trachymyrmex septentrionalis. Next base: position 1,037,594 of record NW_017306018.1, on the reverse strand, counting down.
TGTGTAATTTACAGATCTTTTGAGATTTTTATTACATTGACTTTGATCGAAATTCTGGGTATTAAATCTTTTTTAATTTGAGCAAAACACTTAAATATTAACAATAAGAAATAAATATAGAAATGTACTTGAATTATTTATTTTACATTGATTAATTAATGGATATGATTTAAAAAAATTAGTCTGCGTTTAGATAATTAATTGTAAAATCACAGAAAAGTTTTCGATGCAATCCCGCAAAATAAAAAGCTACACTTTCGAGAGATACCGCGCGTATACTCAGTCATATATTTATATGCTTAATATTAAATATTGCGCAAGACATTAAACATTTAATGACTTTTCTATATGGTAGCGTTGAATATATCGCTTCTCTCACGTAATCGCGAGGAATATATATAATAACTGATCAAGATATAAATATCAACTGCAAGAAAAATATCGATTTTTCAAGCGCGTAATAAGACTAGCCCTAGACTTGCTCCCTGGTGATTAATCAAGCTCATCTATTTATGACGAGGAAACGATGTTGAATAGGATGACGTACGAACTAAACCGCCCACGTCATCATAATGCACGTTTGCGCCACACGTTTGCATCGCGTACCGTTCAATCGGTTTGTGTCATTTGCCCAGAACGTTTGCATTCGACACGTGTCGCGAATATCCGCAATTATCTGTTTCACCTGCGTATCAGCAACGAAAGATAAGAAGCTCTATTTTGAGAATAATGTCAAAGACGTAGAATAAAAAAAAATATATTTGTAAAAGCTTTCTATTTAAAATTGAAAACTGTAAATCATAACAAAAAACTCTTACGCCTGATATGTAATTATAATTGATACAATAATTAATTATATAATATTTTATTAATAATTGAATCTTAAT
>NW_017306018.1:1022409-1036652 GCF_001594115.1 Trachymyrmex septentrionalis | reverse complement strand
ACTTTATTTATAATTATTAATAAATGTCATTATTAGAAAGAATTAATTAATAAGAAAGAAAGAATTAATAATAAACTGTGATATCATCACATTATAACAACAAGATGAATTCAACTCAAGTTTGTTGCGACAATTACATAAATCTCAGAAGTTAAGGTTAGAAATCTGTAATTATTTGTATAGTCTAAGTACAAATATAATAAGCAAATATCAGTTGCAAATATAATAAGATTGAATAATTTTTTAATTCTTCGATAATAGTGAATCTCTATGAAATATGGATTAGATTCGTATTGTACAATATTATTAGCGATAATGCTTTACTTGCCAATCTCACCAATATTCCCTGGACTACTCGACGTATTATAACGTTGACATTACGTCGCGAAAGACGATCCGGAGTTTTGCTCGCGGCATGGGCACCGGCGTCGCGAGAGACGATCCTGAGACGTGAGGGAACGCGTGGATACAACAATGCTGAATGTCTATAAATAATCGAATCTGCGACAACGGCCGCGTGGCGGCGCGGAAATCGCGCGCGCGCGCGCGAGCGAGCGAGCGATAGAGAGAGAGAGAGAGAGAGAGAAGAGAGGTGGCGAGGTGCGACGTGTGTGACTACGACGCGGCCGCGACGGCCGCGCGACGCGCGATGCATGGTAGTATCCCTTTGCGTATCGTGTGGTGTGTATCTTTTCGCTGCCGCAGTTTATTGCTCGATCGCTCCGTTGACTCCGTTCTCGTGCCTGCCGATGCGACCTTCGTCCCGCGTGCCAGCGATCGTCGCCGCGAGCGCGTCGTTCGCCATCGTCGGTGTAACCGCGGCGGTGCATCCGCACGCTATCGCGCTTACACGCATCTCGGTATTAACGTCGTCGTTGTCCGCAATCGTTATCGGCGTGATCGATCGTGTGTGAGATTGTGCGGTGCGGAATAGTTTCCTCGTCGCTGATAAGATAGGACGGAGAAACATTGGACACGACCTATGGTGACTTCGAGTGTCGTCGGATTTATCTTTCCCTCTTTCTCTCTCTCTTTCCTCTCTCTCTTTCTCTATCCCTCCCTCTCTCTCCCTCTCTCTTTCCACTTTTCTCATACGTGTGGTAGCACCTGAACTCGCCTAGCGGAGGGACTACGGGAACGGATCCGAAGCGGACACCGCATGAGAGGTAAATGGAGAAAAATTGTGTCCTCTTTTTTTTTTTGCGCGCGATCGTTTGGGAACGCGATTGTGGCTGCCAGCGCGGCAGCCATATTTCCGCGATTTCGCGAGGAGCGATGTCGTAATGAGCGAAGCAGCGACGGGTCGTTGCTAGTGGATAAGAGGAGTGATGCGAGATTCTATAACGGATCGTCTTCCTTATGTCTTTTTGTCTCTCTGCGTGTTCCGATAATGTGCGCGCGCTCCGTACAACCCACGTCTTTTTGCGTCGCTGTGCATTCCGGGGCGCGGGTATCTTTCGCTCGATAGATACAGTTGACAGTATACATCGTACAAAGCCAGCAAAAGCAAAGACGCATCTCCCCACCTCTCTTTTCTTTCCTTCCATATCTCTCTCTCTCTCTCTCTCTCTCTCTCATTGCTCCTCCCTCCTTCCCTTTCCTTCTCTCCCTCTCTCTCTTTCTCTCTCTCTCTTTCTCCATAGTACGCTTTTATCGTATAGCTCGTGGTATTCAATATTAATGAATTTCATCGACGAAAACAGACTGCAGGGCGTTTCTGTTTTGCGTGCTGCGATAATACGCTTCTTCTCAATCTTTTCCGTGGGAAGACGAGGCGTCAATGCCTCGCGAGTGCTGGAAGGTTCAACAACGATGCAACGTGCGATGCATTCACATTCCAACCGATCGATCGATTTCCGAGCTTGAATTTGTTCAATACGAAATCCATATACAGCGTGAAAATTATAGAGAAAAAATCGTGTTTGTCATTAAATAATGTGTGTGTCAGGAATACACGTGTTGGAAGCGTAAACACGACGTACACCTGCGACGATCTGATCGTGAGAGAGAGAGAGAGAGAGAGAGTCGATGTGTGTGTGTGAGAGAGAGAGAGAGAGAGGCTGCCCTCTCGGATAGCTGGAAAACATTCCGCACGCAGGAAACACCTGTTGTATGCGACGCCCACATTCAAAGTCGATCGCTCGCTTATGCGTCGTTGGTAGTAGGTGCGTGGCAGTCGATTATTTATTAAACAAGTCAAACCAGACTGATTGATTTTATGAATTGGATGTAAACAATAGAGAAAACTGATGAAGTTATAACCTGATTATGTATAATACTTTGGATAAAATTAAAATGGTTCTCCAATAAAGTACCGAAAATTTGGTGTGCCTCATCAGGAGTCACTTAAAGTCAAATATCTGCATAATTTGGTTTAAATATTTAATATTCTGTCTTAATGAAGTAGTATGAAAAAGTATGAAACGTAGTAAATGAAGAAGTTTTTCACTGAACGAAAAGAAGACGTTATGTTTATGTTTCGAAGTTAAATTTGTGTACTAGTTTATGCATAAATATATCTTCCCAAAATGCGCGTTGACCCATTATTGTTTTGTGACTATTAGGGCCATTCAATCACATTTCTGTCATAAAGGCAAACGTGAAATACGATTGGATAATTTTCTTTATGCATACAGTTATGCTATGCAAGTTTGTGTGGTATGGTCATTACAGTCATAATTTTTTAAATTATTATGTCGTTTTTTAAAAAAGTCTATGATAACAATTGTGTGCAGTTAGTTATAGAAACGTTTCCGTTACTTATCTGTCACCGAGTTATATGTAAAAAGTTACATTTTTAACTTAAATTTTTAACTTCAATTAGGAGTTGATCTCGGGATTGATTCTTAAGAAATGGATCAATAACTTTTTTTGATAGCACAAATTCGGTTCTTTGCATTTCTTCCTTTATTTATTATTATTTTTTTTATATAGTCCTGATGGTTTTATATTAAGTTAGCAAAACCACAAGTTTCTTCTAAATGGTATGTAATATAAAGTTATAGTTTATAATACAAATTAGCACAAAATAAGCACTAAATAATTCAAAAAGGTTCTTCCTTTTGCGATTCTGCTTTGTTTTATCTTGCTAGCTTGACAGAAGTCGACTAAGCGTTTTTATGTAAAAATAAAAATAAGAGGAACAACCTCCATTCTTGATTTTGACAAACTAGATCATGATGCTGAACAATATTCAAGAGATTTTGGCCATCGGTCGGAAATGTTAATGCCGGTATTACTTTCAAGTCTTAAAGTACTTATAGAAATAACTCGTAAAGTACTTATAGAAAAAATATTTTATTATTATTTTGAAAAGCTCTCGAGGTAAGCTACGAAAATATGTAACGAAAATGGAAGATTTCATTAAAAAAATTTAAAGTAACTTTGATCTAACCTTAACATCACCCAGCATCAAATCAATGATATCTCCTTATGTCTCCCTTTAAATGATACAACTTTTGTTTGAAACATTTTTTTTCCTATCATGGTTTTTAAGAAATATTAATACATAATTTGAAATGAGACACCCTGTATATGTGTTTGTCCGCTTCAACATGTTGCTACCATAACTTCTACTCACTCCAACGTGTTCGTTGGAATGACTAGAAGCTTCGGAGCTATAGAACCATACTAGAGGTTATTGTAGCTTGCGAGATGCGGACAAATCTTATATATTTTTTATTCGCGCGAATGCGTATGAGAAATTTCTACGTCTACAAACATATCGAGCGTCAATGAAAAGAAACAAAACATCATGGTGGAGTGGCGACTTACGCTGGTCATTGTCGAATATAAAGAGAATCAGCATTTTTATACCGGATGGATAGAAGAGCGGCTATATATCCGTGACGTGGCTATCGAACGATTCGGCTCAATCTGTCTATTCCAGACGTCACATCGTATAGAGAATGCCGTCGTTCAGTGCAGCGGTCAACGAACGAAAACGACACGGTATGAGCATCGAGAAAGATTTACGCACGAGTTGCATCGTGCGACATGACGCGCGACGGGGACAATGTCATATTTGTCGAATCAAACGTTCACGCGTAGAATTGAAAATAAGAATATTTCGCCATCACATAAAGGTTCTCTCGCATGCGTCTTCACATGTCCGAAAACAAGTCGTTTGACATTTGCGCTGGTCATGGATGATTATAATATCTCGATAACCTTATCCGGCCGAAAATCCGTAGATAATATTTTGCATCGTATATCGAAATATCACAATACGCAATATATATTTCAGGCCATCACACGTAAAAAGAAGTTTAGTTTTTCTATCAAAAAATTAGTTATCATAAAAACCGTAAATATATTAACTAATCATAATCGAGCTCCTTTACCCAGAGAAAGGTTTCTTTGATTTAAAGAAATGTTTCTTTGCTATACGATTAAAGAAAAAATTTCTTCGATTTGAATATCATTTCTTTGATTTAAACATTATTTTTTTAAATTAAATAAAAAAATTTATTTGATTTAAAGAAATTATGTTCAAATCGAAGAAATTTTTTCTTTAACCGTATAGCAAAAAACATTTCTTTGAATTGAAAAAAACTTTAATTATAGATAGACTCTCTTTTATTTGTTATTACAAAAACAGACAAGGTGATACAATTAATTTCGTACGCAACTCGTGTAGTAATACTATTAATTTTATATAACTAACAATATATTTGTATACAACGCAGATTATATTACTGGACCAATAGTAGCATGTTCAGATATGCAATTTAATTGGGTTAAGTGGATCTGCGAGTGCGCAATATTGAAATCTTCGATAAATTCGTTGTATTTGTGGCACCCCATTATCAAAATTTTGTAATGTATGTATATTTGCAATCGATAAATACATGAAATCGAATTAAAATCTGCTTTAAATAAATTTAAGATATTTTTAAAAAATACTTGTGAATTTAGAGAATAACGTTTATAAAATCAGAAAATATTCGTATTTAATTAAAACGAAGTGTCTACATAAGGTTTTATACAATTTTTGTCTATTTTATATGACTAAAGTTTATTTGAAGAATTTGCAAAATTTGATTCTGTTTGACTCCGTAAAAAAAAGCGTAATATCATTAGATAAACTTATGATGTTTAGTCACTAATAAAATATTACTGTCTCAACGTTTTCATGAAAGAAAAATTGTTTTACTCTTTAGCAGGAATATTGCATCTATAGCAGATTTATTATTAAACATCTTTACAGGATAAACATATACAGGGTGTTCAGAAATTCGCGCATTCGGAGTACAGAACATGATACTTTATGCTAAAACAAACAACTTTTTTCTGTAAAATTACATTCGGTAAACAATTTTTGCGTTTAATTGTTATAACTTTAATTTGCTCTTCTGCAAAAACTACTTGTCAATTTTGTAAAAGGAAAAAAGTTATTTGTTTTAACATAAAGCATCATACTTTGTATATGATCATATAGTGTTGACTTACGTAATATGTATTATATAATTATAATGTAATAATTGTAAAATTTGGTTACATCTCAAGAATTCTTTATATCGCAATATTAAAATAAAAATATTTTTGCTTTTTACAAGAAATATCATTATGCACATCTAAAAAAATATAGAGTACTTATATAAGACCCTGACGCTAGTTGTTCGTATATTTTGAAAAAAAAATCTATTACATAAAATATAAATGTTTCAATCCTATATTTTAAGTCAGGTCTGTCCATAACTCAGATTGTCGTAAAGTTCTCAACGTTAAAAAAAAATAGTAATTTCTACAACTCATTTGATTATTTATCGTTTTGCACATGTATACACATTTTAAATTTTCATTTGCACACTTCCAGTAAAAAAGAGTCACTAAAAAAAATGTTAGGGAAGTAACTTCTCACTAACTTCCCAACTGCGAGCAAATTAGAAAATTGAAAAAAGCATATTATAGTAGAATTTTGTTTACATATTTGGAAAATTAGATGATTTTCCATTTGCACATGTTTAGTTAAAAAGTTATTAACGATTAAAGTAACGATAAAGGACGGTCGACTTTGACAGATAGATTCAAATCGCGGTTACTGCATTAAAAATAACATTAGTCGATAGATTTTCGTGTGCATATTCCGAAACTGATCAATTTTTCGTTTGCACATCCTTGTTTAAAAAGTTATTAACTAATAAATACTAGAGAGGGGGACAACTTCACAACAAAAATACATTTTCAGCTCGAATTCTAAAGAAACGAATTTGAATCCAATCGATAGATTTTTGTTTGATTTGAATCCAATCGATTGATTTTTGTTTACATATTCTGAAACAAATCGATATTTCATTTGCATATGCCCATATGTCATATAGGTATTAACACCATTACATTTTTTATGACATTTTTTTTGTTTAAATAATGTGCAATAAATTCGGGATTGGAATATTTGCAGCGCAAATAATTCTAGAAACATTTAGGGTAAAAGTTAGTGCAGCAATGAATTGTTTTAATATACTTTACTTTTGTACGTTCGCTAGCATCGCCACACTCTGGTTGCATTAACTGAAATTGATGAGTAATAAATTACGGATGGAGATATTTCAAGAGAAAATAATTTTAGAAATATTTTAAGGCCAACATTTCACAGTAATTGCTTTAATATACAATATTGTACTTTTATATATGCGCTAGCATTGTCATACAAGCTTGTATAAGCTTCTGATACTTGTATAAGCTTCTGATGAAGTTTTTCTTATTCAAATAATGAATAATAAATTCGGGATCGAGATGTTTTAAGAGCAAATAATTCTAGAAAATTTAAAATTGTACATTTTGGTGGTACAAATTCTTGAATGTGAAATAGCGACTGCTTCCACTCATGACGAAAAAAAAACTTTACCTTGAGCCTGATAGGAGTTGAGTTCAATTAGTGGTTCGCGAGAGATTTATTAATTTATTAAATAAATTTATAGATTAATATATTAACTTTTTGTATTACATTAGTATAAATTTAGTTCTTCATATTTTTTGTCTTTTTTTTCTCATGTTGTTTTGCTAACTTAAAGGGATCCAGTTATAGTATAAGTAGAATTTACACACATACGATTTACATGTCACTGACACATTACTACATACTACTATCAATATCATGCACATAAATAAATTTTCGTATTACAATAATGTCTAAGTTCAATTCTAAGAACGTCACGTTGTTTCTTCATGCAAACTACTAATCTGTGGACTATTATTTCGTAAATACACATTACACAACTTTTATATGAAGCAAATGTCACGATGTGACAGTTATAGAGCACCATATTGGTCTAAGAAATGATAAAGAAGATATCAATTTCGAAATTTTTTTACTTTGTTTGTTTTTTACTTTGTTGTTTTTACTTTTTGACATAAACTCCATCTTACAGACACAGTAATACATATACTTTAATTTTAGAAAAGGATTTTCGACGAAAATCTGTAAAAGAGGAAAAAAGTAATTGTTATATCAAAATTATAAGTTATTTAGTTGGATACAGACAGTTTTAGGATCTTTTTAATATTAAACTAGCAATGATACGTTTTTTTTTTTTTTTTCCTAAAAATGGCATAAAATAAAAAATTTTTATTGATAGTAGAAGTTAATACAAGAAAATACTATTATAAATATTTATTTGCCTATTAACTCCATACCATAAATATTCCAACAGATTTGATTTTATTAATTTGGTCCTACTTAATAGAAGTAATAATCGACACGTATCATGAATGATGAGATGTTGAGAGCTTATATTTACATTCGCCACTCCCGTTTATACGTTTATTTAAAATGAACTCGTTCCGCAGGTGAATATGTATGTGTGTGAATACGTGTAACACGTGGACGCGCACGTATACGCATATAGATATGAACGACAAATATAGACATAAAAGTGGCGATGTAATGTGCAAAATGGCAGCAAATTTTGCACGGAATCGTGAAAATAGTGGTGTGTGCGAAGGCGAAAAAAGTGTAGGAGTTGATATAGCTAATGACTGAAGAGCCCTCTCTTTTTTTTCAGCCTCATCAATTTTTCCCTTGCCTTTCTTTCGGTTCGTCGCATAGCTGATACACGCTTGCTGACCGGAGCTTAATTCGGTGAAAAATACAGTAAAAAAATTTAAAGGCGGGTACAAAAGAGAAATTGTAACAAATTATGAAATTAGCTTAACAATTAATTTTTTTTACGCATTTAAATACATTCTGATTAATCAATTGCACATAATATTCTTATTTTTTATTTGTATCTTTCTTATCAGATTCCTTATTTTATATATATCGTATTTTAATTTAAAATAATATAATCAAAGTTGCGAATAAAATAACATTATATTTTATCATAATATTATGATAAAATAATAAACATTATTTTATTATATCTTACAGAATATATATAATATTTTCTGTTATTATAATAACATTAATTAATAAGTAAAAAAAATATTTATTTATGTTATCAGTTATGGCTCTTTTACATTCTTCTCTGTTTTAATAATAATGATACAAAGTATTTCACGTTGTACAGTTATGATCTATTAAGTGAATGCGACTTATTGTCGCGGTGATGATTGACTTAATCGCTTTAATCGCGACGCGAATTTCCGTGTGTGCCTTTATTGCTATATACTGGCACATAAGTCTGGGAGGCGTGGCAACGTCGAATTTAGATTCTTGGCAGCTATTCAACGAGAGAAATAGACTTTCAGTGAGTGGATAGATAAATAGTCGCTTTTTCGAGAGAGAGAGAGAGAGAGAGAGAGAGAGAGAGAGAGAGAGAGAGAGAGAATGTATATACAGGGTAATTTGAAATGATCATTTATCGTTGAAACATCGTATTCCTGACTTATTTCGAAGACAATTTTTCTTTTATCAAAATTTTATCTGAAGGCTTAGGTTTTGCGCTCAATGGAAAAAATATTACGAATAGGAATAAATATTAAGATTTCAATTGATCAGAAACCGCGTATTTCAATGTAACTGGTATCATGGCTAGGTGGAAATCTTAATATTTATTCCTGCTCCCCTAATATTTGTTCTATTGTGATTTGTGCGCAGGCCCTTACAATTAGTGTTTAAATTATAAGAAAAAATAGTGAATTACGGCACGCGTACAGAAGGTAACAGGAACGGCACAAGTCATCGTCCGCCGTGGGCGATTATGCGGGATGCTCGCTACAATTAGCTGCTATATTATACGCGATGACGCATATGCACATACACGAGAAAGAGAGAGAGAGAGAGAGAGAGAGAGAGAGAGAGAGAGAGAGAGAGAGAGAGACTCATATGTACACTCATTCACTTTCTCATTCACTTACTTACTCATTATCTTCATTCGGAGACTTTTTGATGACAACAAGCTGAATAAGTAATCAATAGGGTTACATTAGTACTAACGCTATCGAGTGAAAGTGCGTCACTTTCGATAGCGCTAATACCAACATAATCCTATTGACTACTTATTCAAGTTGTTGAAAAAAGTCCGCCAAGTAACGTGTGCTATAACGCGAGTTTTTCTTCAAATTAATTTAAAGCCACCAAATGATAAAAATTGAGGTAACGATTGAAAGTGATGATAGATTTGTTCGCAAATGCGTAAGTACGAAATTTTAGCAATTAAATGCATGAGTAAATCCGCGTGTGTGAATGAAAGTGTTGCAATTTATAAGAGAAGGAAAAAGTTTTCACAGATAGATTAATTAGTAACCAACCGATAGATTAGTTCGAAAATAAATTGCATGACTAAATCTTTGAATATATATATATATATATATGTACAATATATTGATACCTAATTGATATATGCTAATACATTTTATGGAAGAAAAAAATTTTAGTTTATCACTCCGTGTGATTTGTCATGTGGAAATGTGTCACCTCATTGCTATATCAGTCCTAAAGAAATTATTTATCTGTCTTTTCCAAACTATAGCAGTACAAAAACATCGAATCAGATATCATAATATGGTATCAAGAGTGAGTTGAATGAGTAAGTGAGTGAATGAGAGAATGAATGAATGTCTCTCTCTCTCTCTCTCTCTCTCTCTCTCTCTCTTTCTCGTGTATGTGTATATGCGTTATTGCGTATAATATAGCAGCTGATTGTAGCTAGCGTCCCGCATAATCGCTCACGACGGATAATGACTTGCGCCGTCCCTGCTTACCTTCTGTATATGTCCCATAATTCGCTAACTATTTTTTCTTATAATTTAAAAATTAAACTTTAGATAAAATTTTGGTGAAGGAAAAATTGTTTTAAAATTAAGCCAGGAATATGCTATTTCAAGGACAAATGATTGTTCTGAATCACTCCATGTACACCCTTCCTGTATTGAATGTAGTGTTCTATTACGGATACATATACTGAGGGAGACCGTAGAGACTTGATTTTCGAACCCCTGCGAAGCTAATCCTCCATTATTAAAAAAATTAATTTTTTCAAAATTTTACATAATTTTTTCATAGTTTTAGAGTTTTTGATAGTTTTAGACAACAGTTCCGGCCAATTGAAGGCATGAAAATGCGATATGGAGGTTTAACTTCTCATTTTTTAAACAAAATCTTTTTTTATTAGAGTTTTGGTTAAATTTTAAACAATTCTCGCGGGTTTTTGATACATTTTAGAAATAGTTTCGATTGAGGAAGTAAAAAATAGGATTGAATATCCAAAAACTAGTATTTAAAAAATAATCGCAACTTGGAAAATATTAGTTTAATGCAATTTCTTTCATTAAGATTTTTTTTATAGAACTCTTCAAAGGCTATTCAGTACCTTGATTCTGTTATTCTTAACGACAATTCGATATCGTTATGTCGTCTGTCATTGCATAGGTTTTCTTCCATGCATAATATAACTTATATTATGAACTATTTTTACGATATGTATTATGTTTGTCGCGTCACATGCTCCAACATACTTTAATAAGCTCCTACGATAGTTTCTACTCACTCCGACGAGCGCGTTGGAGTAAGTAGGAGCATGTTGAAGCATGTTAAAGCATTAGACGCGAACAAATCTCTAATATTATATAAAACCAGAGTCTCGGATTGAAAAATTTCGGTCCGGATTACTTAATCTAAGGTTAAATTTTTTATGTTAGTTCTTTTACTGTAATGGTTACCGAGTTCGTTTAAATTTCAGTCCTTTTCGGTCTTTTTCGGTTTCGGTTTTGCGATAATTATATACCTGTATTGAAAATTGGATAGTCTCGCACCATAATGATAATTAGGCCGAAATTTTAATCCATAATATAATTTTTCCAAGTCCCTATATGAAACAGACACAATGAAACTAACAGTATTTATCGTTTAAATATTTAAACATATTGAGCTTGATCTCAATATGATTTTTAATGAATGACAAAATGACTAATTTATAAGATCTTGTAAAAACTGTTGCGAAGACTATGTTAGGGTTGTGAGTCACTGTTTAATACTGTGGACTTTCAAATGTAATTTTTCAAGAATGCTCATTAAAACAAAAGATAATTGTAAAGAAAATTAAAAAATCTTTAAAACAATGTTACTTGACTCATATTACGAGTAATATTTAAAATATTTAACTAAAAAGTACTTTAATTAAGAAAATAAAGCAACGATTGAATTTTATATAGATATAAGTATTTCGCATAAATCAATCAGTTACAAAAAAAAGCAGAAAGTTTTTGTTGTTTTAATTTGTGTAATTATCATAATTTGACTTTATCAGCTCTGAATATTTTTGATGAATGTATCATATGCGGAATACACACACACACACACACACACACACACACACACACACACACTCTACTGCTTATGTGTGATATATTTTAGTTTTTTTTTGTATTTTTAATACTTCATTAATTATTAAGAATATGTAAACATATGTTTATAGCGTACGTAAATATTGATTCAGTAGGTGCGTTCAGTTGTCTACAGTATGCCATTTTGCTGTGTTCACACTTTTATAGCACTGGAAAAATTAAGAATGACTAATTTTAAGAAAAAATGTCTGAATAGCAAAATTTTTTTTTATGTTAATTCACAAATTTTAATTGATAATTGTAAATTCTACGTAAAATTATAAAAGATTCAAAACGTAAAACATTCGTTGCATTATAAAAAGTATCTCAAGTAGATTAAATTAAGAAATTTTCGAGATCTGCTATTTTTAATTATCACGCACTTTGTGCCATTTAAATAAACTCAAGTATTTTTATACTAAATTGCCAGAAATATTGTATTAATAAAATTTCTTGTTTTAAAGAAAAGAAAGCAAACTGTATTACATGAATATGTGTGTTATCTCAAGTTTATAATTCTGGAGGCTTTTTGTAATAGAATACAAAACAAAAAATATCAACCATATAGAGAGAGCATAGAGAATACAGGCTCGTATTCAGAACACGGTTATAACAATATTAGCACGCATTTAGCGTATAGTTCACGTTATATACACTATGGATTTCAGAAATAAATAACTGAATTTCTCTCTCTCTCTCTCTCTCTCTCTCTCTCTCACACACACACACACACACACATACACACACACACCAGAAACGCGAATTTATATCGATAAAAACATGAATACGAGCCATAGAGTATATATCTTAAAAATCGCTTTCTCTTTTTTTCTAAATGTTTTGTTAAACAGTCGAAGCAATCATAGCAAAAAACATAATTGTACAATATTATAATCAATAAAGCAGATCTTACTGCTCTGTAATAATTATCAAAATCTTTTGCTTATGTACAATATTCGTTGATTTGTTATAAGTCACAGATGAATTGATGATTCTTCTTTATTTTCTTTCTAGATCATCTCTTGGATGCGTGAAAAGAGCGATAGAGCGACAAACGCGGAGAAAATCTTGCTGATAAGACAAGAGTGATGTTTGTAAATAATTAATCTTTCGGAAACGTGCATCTACGTCTTGTGGCGAAAAGATAATCGCGGTGTCTACATTTGCGAGTGTTAAATAAAAGAAATCTGGATGGTGCTCCGCAGTGAATATTACATATCTCAGTGAATATATACTACTTAGAGTGTGGCATATGGCCCTGGACTATGGTACTACCACATACAATATGCACCACACGAATCAACTAGGTATGTATCAATGTGAACTTAGCAGTATCAAATCGATTTTTCTTCAGGTTCTAGTTGTTTACTTAAATAATTCAAAATTTATTTATTTTTTTATTAGTTTTTTAGAAAATATATGGTTATATTTAATTAATTTTGTGCAAATTTTTTCTACTTTAACTCTCTAAAAGCAAGTATACTTCTATTATTTATTTTAAAATTAAATTTGAGATTAATTTGAAATCTGCGTAGATTAATTACGCTTAAGAATCGAAGATGAAAATATTGCATGTAGTATTGAACATTGAAATATAATTTTTCTAACAATATATTCAATATATTCATATTAAAAAGCATTTCGTATTTATGTTGGAAACAGTCCACTCTTAAGTCTTTGTGTTAGATTTTGTAACATATTTTTGAGTGTTAATATAATATAATGCGGTTATGTTGTTTAAATAGTTTGTGTTAATTGATATTTAACATTTCTTAGTGTCAAAGTACACACACACGCGCGTTGAGGGAGCCTAATTTCATCGATTTCTGAGATGGCGTGGCTAAAGTAAACAATTACCTTAATTTGATATAGCCGAGCGACATTTTCTTCTACTTGATTTATTTATTTCACAAAAAACTGTGTCGATTGGTATACTTTTATCAATGATTCAATTACATACCTATAGTATTTTTCGCGTTGTGTGTGTACACACACACACACACACGCGCGCGCGCGCGCGCGCTAAGACCCGACTTGTTCAACTCCGACTGCATGATCGAACTTATAATTACGGATTGCGTGTAAAAGGAGCTCGTTATTACTCACAGTGCTTGCTCCATTTCTTAAAACTTGATCGTAATTTTCACTTACGACACGATATAAGACTCAAGATAACCTCACTTTCGTTTCATATACTCATTCATATATGCATTCATAGTGCGGAATTAGAAAGGTGACCCATTGCGCATATTGGCGGAGGTCCCGTCACGTGATCTGAAATCTTGACCAATCAGAAATTCAATTCATTTGCAGTGTGAATGAGTCATGTGAATTTCTGCAAATGAGCTCAAAATTTGATTGGTTGACACAGATCTCCTTATTACTTTCAACTTATACTTTATTTTATCTTTTTTTAATATGAATAACAAGAATAAAATGACATACATCATGCGCATCATCATGCGTGAAATATTATA
>NW_017306018.1:1017377-1022331 GCF_001594115.1 Trachymyrmex septentrionalis | reverse complement strand
ATATATATATATATATAAAGTATAAAAAATATTATTTTTAATAATTTCTGTAGTATTTATATATGATTAATAATGATCAATAATTACGTACGTTGCATATGTACTTATTTTCTATGTTTAAATATGATTAGTAAAGCATTTTAATTATTGTATACGTAATCACTTCAATCTCATAAGGGATGAACGTAGGCGTAAGAGCAACCGCTTGTGTAATAAATATATCATCCCTGAGCGCACAAAATATCTGTGATTAATTTTAACCGCTACTGATTTAAAAACTATTATAGCCTCGTCATTTTGGTATTAAGATTTTTGTTTTATTTTTAGATCAGGAATATGTTATTAAAATTTTGATCACGAATTGTGAGACACATTGTGTAAATACATATTTTTTATCGTATCATTTAATTGATAAATTGAAAATTAGTTTGATTGAATTTCTATTGAACGCGCGTGACTCACAGATGCATTTTTTTCCACGGTGCTCGTACTGGATAGAGATTGAGCGGGTATCAAGTATCGAGCATGACACGAGGCAAGTGCATAAGCTGCGAAATGTCGTATCTATTCTTTTCTCACGCGCGACAGCAGGCGTTTAAAGCACGGTCTAGTGAATGCATTGACTCTATACGCGGCGAGTGTCGGCCAAGCGCTACGTTTTTAAAAATGTATGTCGCGCTTTGCTATCGTCCGTTTTTGCAACGTCACGGTGCAGGAGACGCCGTCGATGAGCGCCGCGACGCCGTTCTACCGTGTAGAGTTCCGGGGTTCGGTACAAAGAGCCGCCATAGAATGCATCGCGATAGAACCAAACGCTGCGACGAGTTTCAATGCATTCCCGATGCACTCGCACAGGGATTGCGTATACGGCACTGCTTCCGTGCAATTGGCATTAATGTGTAATGCTTCCAACGAATAGGGTCACTGTGAATAATTGTGACAGAAAAATGCAAAGTTAAACTTAAATTTTTTTAACTTTATAATTATTTAATATATATCAATTGTTTTAAAGATCTTATATTTTAAATATATACACAAATTAATTAGATAATATAATCAATTTTATAATTAAGTATGAAAAAAATTGTTAATCTGTGATTTGTCACGATTACGTATAATATAATGTGACATAATTAATATATAATACATATTATATAATTGTGACAATAAATATGTGGAGAAACTGTGACAGAACACGGAAAAAGTATCTACGTCGGAACTAACTATTTACGCCCGTGTTGCAAAATGATATTCCATAGTGTAATTATTGGAGTCGATGATAAAAGATGATTATATAACCTTTAAATTTTAAAGAAAAATAAAACAGAATACATATTCGATTAAAATGTAAATAATGTTTAGATTTAGATTTTTCATGGATTATTATTATATTTTTTATTATTATTTTTATTATTAAAAAGTAGATTTTTTTTAGATTACGTTTACCAATTTTAGTCTTAATTGTTGATGATTGTTAAATATTAAATATTTACATTATTTTTGTTATTTTTCATTATTCTTCATTGATTTTTATTAATCATCTTTAAAGTCATAGTATTTCAATTAAATAAAGTAGTTACTTATACTGAAGTGTATTCAATATTTTAATCATTTTCATGATTTTAACGATTTCAGCGACTTATTTTTATCAAGGGAAATAAATAATAAAATTATAAACAGATATCCGGTATTAATATTGTACCATACTATTATTAATAAAAGATATATTTAAACAACAAGCAATTCCGTGGCTTAGCGCACTAAATTACAATGCTGTGGCCGGTTCCGATCAATGACTGATAAAAGGAGGATCAATAAGGCTGTTTTTATGCCTTCTCTTGATTTCTATTAAACAATCTTTTTGTATGATTATCAAGAATATTAAAAATAATTATTGAGTGAAAAAAAATCGATCCATAAAGCCATAATTATTCGTCTCTGATACGCATACGGGGGATTTATATTTAATTATTATTTATTATCTTGCTTGTAAAAGGTCCGTTTGAAGGAACGGTTTTATAGATGTTCATTTTATAGTCACTTTTAACATCGCTAGAAATTTAATCAAAATCGATGAGGACCATAGGGCCTCTTCTTGTGAGTTCGAAGCATCACACATTTCTGCAAAAACATCTTGATTAGATGTAATCGTATAAAAATAAATTTGCCCAAGGGAAACGATCGCGTAATTTTATATTGAATGACCGATTACGTGAGCTATTCTATAATTACGGACGAATGATAAATGATCTTTTCAAAAAACGTCACGTAACATATTCTTACGTCATTCGTGTTTTGTCAACATGGCATTTGCCATCTAATTGCCGCATTGTAGATACAATTGCCAGCAAAAATAATTTTATTAATTAAAAGAACAGCGTATTCTTGGAGATAAAGGAAATTGGAAACGCTTTTGCTACATATTATGAGAAATATTTTTAAATTAGTTTCTTTATTATATTTAACGGTAAAAGTTTCAAACAGGGAATTCTTCGCTGTGATGACATTTATTTTAACATACGTTATCAAAGTCAATAATAGTACTGAATAACCTCCGATAGGTTTTTAGCTGTCGCTAATTATTCATTAAAAAGTTATTAACAATCAAAGTACCAATTATTTCCCCGCTTTACGTGGAAAGTCAAATGACTTTAGGCAGGAGGGGAGGTAAGGGGTGGACGGACGAGGGAAGGTTTTCGCAATAAGTACTTTTACAGGTTTTAAGATGTAGGGGGATGTGGGGTGGATCTCGCTTTGCACGGAAAGTCGGTCGTCTAGGCAGGGCGACCAATTTTCTACACGAAGCAATGTCTACCTCACTTCTCCTCTCCTACCTAGGGATGTTTGACCTTCCATGCGAAGCGAAATCCGCCCCTCTATTATAATACTTAAATATAACAATCTATTTTCTTTTCAATGTTATTATTCTAAGTTATAATCCCAACATTTGCATACAAACACTGAATTATGCAAAATACAAGTGAAACAATAGCCTGGCATATATCATTTGTCTAAAAATTACATTTCATTTATACAAATTGTTTTATTAATAACTTTTGAACAACGACGGAAAAGACTGATAACCTTGACCTCCTTGAGGATTAAAATCAATGTCAAGATCATTTAAAAGTCATTTGGGGCTAGCTGTGTAAAAATAAATAAGTAAAGGTAAATATGTATCATTTTCTTTAACATTTAACTGCATACAAAAATCGAATTAAAAGCATACACACTTGGACAGAAATGTCTACTCATCAGGACTTGCTGGAATATTGGAACATATTTAAGATGCATGTTTCTCTCTGATTTATTAATAATGACTGATAATTATTCGTAAAACAGTAACCTAAATTAATAAATAATAATTTAAACATTAATATAATATTAATATTAATATATTAATAGTAATATTATTAACATATCAATAATAATACTATTAATATTAATATTAGTATTAATAAATTAATACTTATTATTAACTTAAAAAGTAACTCTCACTTTTTTTACATTTTTAAACATTTATACTTAAAGAAAAATAACTTAATATTCAGAGAGAAACACAAAACTTAAATGTGTTCCGATACTTCGGCAGATGGATAGGCATTTCTGTCCACGTGTGTACAATGAAGTGTTTTTTTAAATATTTTTTTTATTGTATAATCAATATTTAGAATATTGTTGAAGACGTGCGCGCGATATGGCGCGCGTTCAAATCTTAGATTTTGATACATATTCATTGTTTCTCAGTTGAAAAATGGTTTACGCTATTTAATCTTTGTTTTGCCGTGCAATCGCAAAGTATGCAAGCTGTTCAGGTATAACGAGTCGATAAAACGGTGATTAATTTTCAATAATAATAGGTCAGAGGCATACGCGGTACTAAGGTCATCGCGATGACTGCGCCGACACTCGTCGAACTATTACAGTCTTTGATTGAAAATAGACCAGGTGACTTTATGATTATGGTACACATACGCATAGACTGGATCAGAATAATGAACAAAAGAAGCATCATGACGATATCGATCATCACGATGATCGATAGATCGTCAGAGTGATATATTGTCTGGTATCGAGTAATTGATACAAGAACATCTTTTAAACATATTCGCGGTTTATATTGATCAAATTGTTATAAGTTCCATATTTCATAAAAATAAAGTGAAAAATATTCTAAGAACGATTGCGCACTTCTTACTGCTTGTTTTACATCAAGGCATTTATGCAAAATAATATTATGTGATCGGATGCTGTTATAGTTAATGTAACTTTTTGCCACTTCAAAACAGAATGTTTATTTATGTTTACCCTTGAAGTAATTTTTGCTTGCTTCTTTTTCTTGATTCTCATTTATTTCAATCGGAATTTGATCTTCTATTTCTGCTAATTCTTCTGCATTAGATCCTTCTTCAATATCACTTTAGCTTTATGATGTACAATAGTACAATAATTATTATCTACTCATCACTTTCTTGCTCTGAGTACGGTTTGATTTGTTTTCTTCTTCCTTTTTCCATGTTTAAAATTATTTTATCTGATCTAATTTAAGAAACAACTTATTTACTTAAAAAATATCTAATAATTTTTAATAATACGTATTATATTATTCTCATGATAAGTTACCTGAAATTATTGTTAAATGTCAAAAAACTTTGAAAGAAATTAAAAATCTTTTCTGACGAAAAAAATTAACTGGACGCACAGGATCACGCTTCGCCTGAGTAGCAACACGTGCTGCGCACGATCCAGCAGCGTGATTAGCTATTATCACATTCAAAATGAACCTTTCCTAACATAGGAAGTTTCTGAAAATGGGAAGGTCAGAAACAAATGCGTTCTGTATTTTTTTAGTTATTGAAGTGGCTCTGACCTTATGCGCCTATTTAAGAGTTAAGAATGGATTCTTCGATCAATCAGGAATCTTTTTTTTTTTTTTTTTGATATATATACATAT
>NW_017306018.1:1009491-1017007 GCF_001594115.1 Trachymyrmex septentrionalis | reverse complement strand
TGTATGTATGTATTTTTTTTTCTAAACATTTATATATTAATTTAATGTGGTTCTTTAATAAAAATGTCGAAAACTTGGGGTGCTTCATCAGGGCCCACACAAAATTACAAATATCAATGCACGATATGCATAATTTGGATAATATGCTAAAACTACGTGTATATCGTAATGAAATAGTGTATAAAACGTACGATAGTAAATCAGGAGTTGTATTTTCGCCAAATGAAAACAAGGTGACGTTATGTTTACTTTTCGAAGTAAAATTTGTATGTAAGTTTATGCACATAAATATCTTTTCAGAATGACCTATTACTTTTTTGTGACATTACCCTAATAACAAAGCCTGGAAACAGTTTTCAAGCAGAGCATGTTAACAATTTTTGATTGCAGAATGGCAACAAATTGCACACAGAATTTGTACTATTTGACAAAGTCAGCAAACTGTTATCAGAAATATGATAAAGCTTGACGTGCTATGCCAGCAGATTGATGGCAGAAACCGAACAAAATCCTGCATAACCTGACGGCAAATTGAGAGCAGAAATCGAGCAGAATATGATTCGAGCATCAGCAGACTGCTCGATTTTTGCCAGTAATCTGCTAGCGTAGTCTGTCAATAGGCTTTTCATAGGCAATTCCATAACCTCTGTCAAGCTAGCAGGACCAAATGAGCAGGATCGAGAAAGACCTTTTGAACTATTTAGTGCTCATTTTTGTGCTAATTTGTGCTACAAAAAACAATTTTGTACCATATACTATTTAGAAAAAACATGTGGCTTAATATCAAGCTAGCAAGACTTCAAGAAAAAAAAAGAAAAAGAAAATTAGATTTGAATAGTACTGATTTTATGCTAATTTGTGCTATTAAAAAAAATTAATATATTGATCCGAATCAATCGCTACTTACACAATAGAAATGTTATAATTTGTGCTGCCAAAATATGAAGTTTCAAATTTTGTGCCCTCTCCGTTCCATTGGAAACTACTCCCGACCCTTATCAGGCTCAAGAGTAAAGATTCGTCATGAGTTTCCGAAGATATGTGGGGGGCACAAACATATTTCAGTTTCTGTCACTTTGACTGAAGCAATTTTTTTTATAAAGTATGTGATGTTCTTTTTGTTGAATTTCATTTTTTTTAGATTTTGTTTATTGTAATTTCCACTTACAGAGAATGTAAAAAATTTTATTATATAGGAAAATTATTTTGTTAAAAGAAAAAGCAAATATTTTATATCTGTGGAAATACTTCTTTACCCATTTTGAAAGTAACATTTAAAACTTACAAAATCTAAACAAAAAGCTCGAAATTTTGCTTGCAGATATTATTTTAGATACACGTATAAAAGGAGATTTGGCCTCCATTCTTATCGAATACAAATAACATTGTATCGAGATCCGACTTTTTATTTTATTATCGGTGCATACGTGAAGGATGAGATTTAAAAAAGTGCGAAAAGATTGCAGGAATTTACGCTCGGAAATAATCCGATCAGTCATAATAGGATTATGCGACGGCGATAATGTTATCAATTGTGACATAGTAGTTTACAATAGTTTATTCCAGTCTAGAACATCTTTTTCTATGTTTTGAATAAACTGACGTCAATCGACATGCAATAATTTATTTATGTTCGCCCTTCTTGCGTGAATTGCAACATTTATTTGCTGATTAGTATAGATTTAAAGAGACAATAAGCTAAAACTGTCTTATTGTTCTTTTTGTATATAATCATCGATTTTATAAAATGCTTGTAATTTGTTTCAGAAGACGTGGGCTATAGAAGCGTTGAAATTACATCCGCTTTCACGCATCTGCCTCAAAAGGGTGAGCACCTTTGTTATTTATTACATGTACATATATAGATATTGTATATATAGGTGAGTTTAATAAAAAGTGAGTTTGATAAACATATTTCTCGAAAAAAGGATTACAAGTAGGGAGAAAATACCTATTGTCAAAATTGTAGAATAAGTATAATGAGATATACATACTTCGATGACCTTGAATAACTTTAAATTTACTTGATTTTTTACTACCAATACAAAAAAATGTTCTAATTAGAAGGGATATTCATTCTATTGTGTGTGTGTGTGATAGTACTCAATGAGCTGAATATCTTTGTATAAGAGTATTTTTTTCGAAAATTTTAACTATTTTCGAGATATAAAAGAAGTCAGTCTATAAGTTTCATTTTTTTTATTATTGCAATAGATGTACAAAATATTCATCATGTTAATCTAAACATGCCTGTAGCTTTTGTAAAAACTTTCTTTTTCTAACTCTTGAATTGTTATTTTTTCAAATAATATTTCTCATTCTTTCTATCACGTTTTCTGAAGAGGTAGGCGACCGAATGTTCCCAAACGAATAGATCGGTAGAAATGATTCTGTATTATTCCCTGCGAGATCATCCGATTTAACATATTTGACCTATTATCTTTGAGGAAGATTCCAAAAAATCGACTCTCACGATGAAAAATCGTCTTCTCTTTAGAATTTATTTCCGAGTATTTCTGTTAAAGAAACATTCAAATCAGTTAAGAAATACAATGTGTAGCCTATTTCGAACAGAAAATTCGCGTACATTGTCGAGCAGTACGCGACATCACCATCAGAGGGACGTAGCGAGTTAAATTTCTCGAATTTAAAAGACCACACAGAATAGAATAAAAGAGACGCAATATTAAAAGTATTAAAAGATCCTTCAGTTGTGTTCTAATAAAATAATAAATTTTTGAGCCCCAAGGACTCCAAGATGAAAACTAAAATGTAACTAACACTTTTTTTTTTAGATGTTCACCAAGTAAATGAAATACACATTTTAAAATAGTTCAGATAAGATTCATATCGCTCACACACATACGGCACGTATGTGTGTGCAGGCGATACGAATCACAATTGGCACACTCGCATGAGCCTCATATCGCTCGTACATGCACGTGCAGCACTTACGCGTGCGGGCAATATAAACCTCAAATGAGGACGCATCTGCATGTGTGCTGTGCAGTTACACTGTGACGATTATTATACACGCGTGCGCGCACTGTGCAGTCACTGTGCAGTTTAATAGACGTTTGGTTTATTTATTAAAAAAAAAATTCTTTAAGAGATTTGTTTATCTTTGTTTTGGAAAAAGTCACAACAAAACAGAGAACGTTTGAGTGCTTTAAAGCTAGCAGAATGAAATTGGACCTATCAGAATTTTTACTTTGCAGTTAAAATTGTATCATTAATGATAATTTTGTACTGATAGAGAATTTGGTGCCATAACCAAGATTTAAAAAGAAATGGACTTATTTGATTTTTATGAAAAATCGGTCAATTATATTGACTTACAAAGTCATATATATATTGAAGAAAAGATTATCTTTAATCTTCGTTTTTACCTCTGTGTTATATCAGCTAATTAGCTTTGTCATGCATATTATAAAAGATACATGATAGCAGATTTATATAACAGCGTAAGAGAGGAATGTGTACGTTTCAATAAAAGTTAATAATTGAATTTTGAACAATAAACGATATTTTGAATAATATATTCGCGATTTCAAGATTTTTATCTCTTTCACACAAAAGTTTTATTGAAAAGAGTGATCTCATATATTGACTCGATAGATATTCTTAGAGGAAGTAGAAATCAAACTTTGAATAGATATCAAGCCCTTAACCTTTAACTTTTAAACTTTAGCTTATATTATATAAATTTGTATTATACAGTCTTCGTATAAAAAAAAAAGTGAAAACAGAAAAAGCAATTTCTTACTTAATATTGTTATTCAAGATTGAATAATAGATAGACCTTAAATAAAGAGGGGAAAAAATTTTTAATGCTTGTCATTAGAATATGAGTAGAGGCTATTTGTAAATGAGAATCTCAGAGAGGCGATTTAACTTGGTTCCGGTAATGATCCCGTAAAAAATGCGGAAGTACAAACGTAATAAGAAATCTCGTTTATTATCACTTAGTCATTTACATCACTGATTGCGCTTGTTCAGCGGCAAGTTAACTTTCGTTTATTACCAAATACGAATACGCTCGACTAGGGTTTTTCTATTTAGGGCCTAATTTATTCGTTACTCGCAACAGGTTTTCTCGTTGCTCACATTGATGTAGAGTCGAACGGCGAGCACGTGAACGAATGGCCAAGTACAAGTCACTGATGATTGGCCAATATCCGCAAGTTCCCCGCTTCGGTGCGCCTCGCCGCGGGACACGCGTTGCATCATCTCTCATCGCGAATGATGAGGAATTATCAGAATCGCTTGTGGTCGCGATCGTTCAGTCGTGATCCATCTATCAAGCAGGTAATTTCGCGTTCTCTTCGCGCTCGGTTCCCCTCCTCGGTCGGTCTCGTGTCGTAGTCTCCTCCCTCTTTGTCTCACCTCAGCTTCACTCCCAGGCTCGCGTAATCGCTTCCAGTGCGAGTTAAATTTAGCGCTGATCGTTGCTTTTGCCGTGCCAAGCAGCGTATATAAAGCTCCTCTTCTTCTCTTCGTCTCTCCGCCGTCATTTCCTGCACGCGCGCGCTCACACCTCCGCTGCGTCGCCGCCGCTACCGCCGCCGCCGCCGCCTCCGCACCGTCGTCGTCGTCGTCGTCGTCGTCGTCGTCGTCGTCGTCGTCGTCGTCGTCGTCGTCGTCGTGGATATCCCACCTGTGAATTAAATTCCGTTGCGATCGTACGAATTTCAACGAGAAGAGCACTCCGGAATAAAGACGTTATTCTGGACGATCGCGATCGATGCGGAGCGACACAATAAATTATTGCGATAGAGCAACAATTTTAGAATTTTTCAAATCAGAAGTGCGATCAGTGACTGAAGTAAACCAGTAGTTTTTAGCATGATAACCGGAATAAAAAGTTTCTCGCTAAACGCTGTTTTTTTTTTCTTTTTTTTTTTTGCAACATATAATATTTACGAATATATTGGCAATGTAGTCCACAATAATTGCGTAGCGGTGTGTGAACCGAGTTTGAACTTGGATCTCTAGCGATAAAAGATGCCACGAACGGAGTGATTAGGTATGAGTGATTACTGATTTTCCTCTGCGAGTCCTAATTCGGATCAAGATTTCGAATGTTCTGAGTAAATCCCTAAACTTGGGCGTGACGATGAGGAGATAAAAGTTGGAAAAGTTGGAATATAAAAATGAAAAGAGAAAAAAATAGAAAAGTCTCAAATGAGTGAGCGATAAGTGGTCGCTTGTGTGGCGCGTACGCGTGCGTAATAAATGCTAAAAATAGCCGCGTTATCGCACCGCGAGCGAATATCAAAGCGATAAACATCGTTACGGCAACACGCGCGTCGATTCACGTTCAATTTTACGATGGTCTTCGTCATAAGATATCGCGAGAGAACGACGCGGCGAAAGGAAAAATACACGGTGTCCGCCAGACGTCTTTCAGACATCATTCAAGCCGGACGCGATGAGAGGATCCAAGAAGAGAGAAAGGGCCAAGTTCTTGCGTGGGAACGCGCATTCTCACGTCTCCGCTAGGCCCTTTCGAAATTAACCTCCCAAATACTCGGTAAAAAAAAACAGAGAAAAAAATAGCTGCCACACGCAAGGTGCGATTGGTATAATGTTTCCAAGAAACTTGAACGTTTTGAAAAGTAACGAGTAATGGGCGTCAAAAACAAGCGGTATAAACAAGCTCGAATTTCTTTCAACATTGAGGATCATCGTCTTTCTCAATATTTCTTATCTTGGTGACTCTTTGAAAGTAGGTTTGTCTTGAAAGTAGGTTTGTCTTGAAAGTAGGTTTGAGTATCGAATTAAAAATGAGATATAATTAAAATATATGGATGTATTGTGTGTGAGCGATTTCCTTTTTTCGATTAGTTTTATATGTTCGACTAGATGCGAGTTGTAATATGGCGGCATGTTCTTTATTAATATCAATAAAAACGATCGAAACAACACTTATTGTTAAATTACAGGAAGTGAGATTGCGAGTGATTTTTCAGCGATGGCAATGAAAAGAATGCGACGGGAGTGTTTTGAAGCGAGATTGAGTTTAATATCAGTTATTATGACTTCTAATCTCGATTGATCACAATGAATGCTTTCTTTCCCACGTAAATTATAGTCGTATATTTTAGATAAAATTATATTAATATTTATTTAGCGTCATTAAAATCATTGTGAAAATTTAGTTTGAAATTAATTTGTCGAGCGAGAAATCAACTTGTTATCAATTTAAAGGTGTATCATAGTACTTATTTAGCCAAATGACCATTGTTCGATAAATTTCTCCAGATAATCAAATAATTGTTATTAAATTACGGGATGATTTTTTAACGTATAACTGTCATATTTAATTTTCAATTTGCTACTCATGTCTAAACAAATTATTAGCTATTGTCTCGAATCTTAACATTGTTTATATACGCTGCTTTTCAATGCGCTCTCTATATATATTAGTTATTGCCAAAAATATTGTCAAGACTTTGGTATAGTTTTAACAGTGAAGAGCTGCCCGTATGGAATATCAACGGGAGATCCAAGTTCAAATCCTGGCCAAAGTAATATTTTTCATAATGAGCTTTTTTTACAAATTTTAAAATGTTAATAGCATCAAATCAACGATCTAATTAAATTTAGAAGGATTATTAGTATTTCAGATTGATTGTATTGAAAGTACAAAATAATCAGCACGCAATCATATTTCTGAGATAACTTATTTACAACACATATATAAAAAATTGATTTACGACATACATATATATATATATATGTATTAATCTTAATATCTAACTTTGATTGAAGTAATTTCCGCTTCTATTAGTTGATTTATATTTAGTTGATTTATTTATATAAACAGTTCTATTTCTAATTTTAATATTATTAACTAGTTTTGAAAAAATTAAGGTAAATATTGAAAATATCGGACTCTTCTGTTGACCTTGACATATATCGTCAAGATCATGGCCTGAGATCCTCGGAAGGTTTTAGCTCGGCTCCTAAGCACCTCTAGGTAGAGGAGGGGAGGTGGAGTGGACCTCGCTTTTCATAGAAAGCTGTACGCCCCGTAGTTGGAGGGGAGGTGGAAATATTGAGTTATGATAATTATAATTTAAATTATATGGTTAAATATATACACACTTATATTGGCAACTTTATTTGTAAATATAAATTTTGAACAAATAATAAGCGCGGACTAAAACCTTTCGAAGATTATTCAGGGCCATGATAATTTATGTCAAGATCTAAATCGGAGGTGGGATCGTTATTTTCAACATTTACCGTTAATTAAATGAGTTTTAATTATATTCGTTTCCGTCAATTATTAAGTAAAAAAAATTTTAATAATAGGCCCAACCGTGTATAAAAGTACGACCCAATGATAATAAGTAACGGGCAAAGTAAGAGTCAACACATTTCTTTGAAATTAACAAAGGTAAAATTACATAACATTATTCTTTTGTTAATTTCAAAGAAATGTGTTGACTCTTACTTTGCCCGTTACTTATTATCATTTGGTTTGTATAGAAAGAGTCCTTTGATTTGT
>NW_017306018.1:994327-1009393 GCF_001594115.1 Trachymyrmex septentrionalis | reverse complement strand
TATATATATATATATATATATATATATAGTGTTATCCTCCTTTGAAGTTCTAACATCCATCTTTAATCACATTCATAAAAGATAAAAGTCTAACAATAAGAGAAGGTTTACATATAACGGGTGAATGCGTTTAATCGACATCTGCGCGCGAAAATCTCGAGCGTAAAAATCATCAATGGTCATTCAGCACCAACACGGGGATAGTGACGGCGAGACATATTATATTCACCGAGGCATATTATTGGACCTATATATCGTTATTGTTACATGTGTATAGAGATGGCCAGAGATACGCCGGGCTCTCCGATGCCGCGACCGCGAGATTTGGGCGCCGGTGGCGGAGGAAGCGCGGCCACGGCTATTTTGACTTCCGGCACTTATCACACTGCAGCTGCCGATACTACCAACATGCATGGCCACGCACTGCAGCAGAAGATACTCGAGGTAACGTACGATACATTTATGTAAGATGCACGTAATATATAGAGCTC
Organism: Trachymyrmex septentrionalis; assembly: GCF_001594115.1. Lineage (NCBI taxonomy): Eukaryota > Metazoa > Arthropoda > Insecta > Hymenoptera > Formicidae > Trachymyrmex > Trachymyrmex septentrionalis. The sequence goes on along the minus strand of NW_017306018.1, from coordinate 1,008,902 downwards.
ACTGAATTCTTCGGTAAAATATCGAAGTTTGAAACTTCTGTGGAACTGTTGTGTAACAAGATAAGAAAATTGTTTGTTAAATGAACAATTTAACAATTAAAAGTATTGATTAAAGAGTATTGAGCATGTCGAAGGAAAATAATTTTTTTTACGAAAGTGTGTATTTTTTACTTTTTATGAAATGTATTCGTAGAAAAATTAATACATTTTTGTAACATTACGATGTACATTATTATATGATTAATTAAATATAACGAAAAAATAATTTGCAATATAATATTTCATAATTGAAAGAAATTATGTTAACATAAAAAAATGAATAACAAATAAGTGACAAATTCTTCATAGTAAAATCGGTTAAGACGAGAAACAAAATCTTTGGATATTCTTCTGACGTGTATTGTAGGATGGCAGAAAATAAACTGTAATATTTATTACTTTTGAAAGAAAAACAAAGTTAAGAAAACGCTGAAATGATTGATATACATTACAGCCGTATAAAAATCTCCGAATAGATTGAACGGAATAAAAAATTCTTTACAGAGGATTAAATCCTTTTATAGAATTGAAGTAAAAAATTAGGAAGTGGGACAGTAGAGTTTATTCTAAAATCGAAAAAAGTTAATGACTTACATTTTTTAACTGTCGTATAACTGTCACCTGATATAAACGTTTTTTTAATACAAAAGTTCTACAGCTTGTATGGACAAATTGACATTACCCTACCGTTGAGTTACGTAAAACAGTACTGAGTTAATGGAATTAAGATTGAAAGTTAAAAAAAAAAGATTTATATTGATTTGCAAATTACGTATATACGTATGCTTAGCGAAGACTGAAAATGATAAACTGAACAGTAATTATGTCTAGTAGTGACAAATTTTGCAAGAGATGGCGTTGCAAATACATAAGATAAGGAGGATAGATAGGAGGATATGTATGCATTTGAATAAGACAAAACGATAATATAAGAAAATGAGTTTGGAGTTACAAAGTCTATATTATTGACAATCAATCTAATTTGGCCATCGTTTCAACATCCCTTTAACAGTTTATTAGGTAGTAGCATAGCTGGTATCGTACTGCGTAGTACTTTGTATTTCATACCTATCATTGAAATACAAATTACAACTGTGTGAATAACTATTACAGAAATTTACACGGAATACATAGTGAAGTTAAGATTACACAGCTGAGTTTCGATTGAATTTGATTGATCATGCACACTTAGTTACATCGCAATTAAGTTCAAAGACATTGATATTTCTGCGAAGGTCAGATTTAATGTTGTGGATAATTTGCTCGGAAATAAATATCCCATACTTGTGATATATTGTAACTGCAGTACTTTGTATGCAGTAATTAGATTCTGCCTAGGAATAAAAACGAACAGCTTTTTTATAAATATACTTGCTTTTTATAAATATGCTTGCTAAAAAGAGAGCAACATTAAAGTGCCCTGTTTTTTTGTGAGCAAATATACAATATATAAAATAAGAAAATTGACATTGTATAGATAGCACAGCATATTGATTTAATATTAACTAAATATTATTGTTAAATGTACCGGAACTGATCTAATAAAACGTAAACTATAAATTTAGATTCATCCAAAATTTATTTCTCTTTTAAAATAATGCCCTCCCACTGCAATACGTTTATCCATGCCAACATTTTTTCTAATCTTCACAGTATTTTTTATCGATTTCGGATATAGTCATTTAGAATGTATGACAAATTCTCTTTTATAGCATTTATTGATTTAAAACGAAGCTTGTGTAGTAATATTCATTGAATTTTTATCCATAAAATCAAATAAAAAAAACCAACGTTTTTGGAACAATGCGAGATATGACTAGTCTAACGCTTAAATTGTTTTTCAAAATCAATTGGCGCGAACCAAATAATCCAACACGTTCAATCATATTTCAAATTGTCAATTGTCAATCACTGAGCACTAAATCTTTAATTTCTCTGTCGTGTTGCTTATCTGTTGAAATGAAAGGTCTTTTACAGCAATTCTCCTTCGACATTCTTTGTCTTTTTTGAACATTTTATATTATTTGAAAATTCTTATTCTTGATACTTTCGTTAGCCCAATCTTTTATTATTTTGTTAAAACTTGAGAGTCCACAATTCTTTGTTTATTTTTATTCTTGACATTGATTACCGAAACACTTCCGCAACACGAAATTTTAATTCCGAAGACAAAATTTTATACAAATTCTTTCAACAAAATTCGGAAGTATTTCTTCTTCTTAATTACAAGCAAGCATTTATTTGTAGGCTAAAGGCGATATTCATAATCCGTTCTTATTTTAAAACCGTCTTAGATGTAATATATAGAAAACTAATACGGCTCTCTGATCGGTTCATGACAGCTTAAGACTGTACTTAAGACAGTCTTAAATATAAAATCCGACTATGAATATCAACCTAAGAAAGGTATAATGACGTGAAATTTATATAAAATTCATATAAATTTATTTAGTAGTTTTATAAATAAATTTCCAAATATTACCAAGTATTTATCTAAAGAGATAATTGACCCCCTTAAAACCAAAAAAATCTCAACTTCAGAGAATTTCAATCAGAAAAGCTGAACGATTACAAGCGAGACAAAATTCTAGAATCTCGTCTTGTCCGTTAATTTTATAGAATTAAGACTAGCAACTCCTCTGATTTCAAATCGGACGATTTTACCGCGTTCGATTTTTTTATACTTGCTTGCTAAAAGTGCAATGCTTGCATAGGAATCGCGTGACAGCATTTATTCGCAAACGTAACCAATTGGACGAAATCGCTTTATTCTCTGTCAGCAACCTACGCATTTCCTTCTGAGAAAAGGCGACTCAAAGTCGCCCACGTGCGACGAATGACAAACGAAAAACATTCTAGAGACACGGTAAATTGGATTAAAACAGAGTGTCGGATACGTACCATGTTGGCATGAAACTTTGCACTGGCACCGCTATGCATACTTTTGCATTTCCACTGGACGCGTGCGACAATAGCTTTTATTCGGTAACATATTGAAAAGCTCTGTACATAAATCTGCATTTCTATTTGTTCCTTTTTTCTTTTTTTATCAAAACTCCTTTATTTTTTACCGTAGGCAAATCGGAAAAATAAGTGCCTGACTATAAATTAATATACTAATATAGAAGAAAAGTATTATATCGCAAATAGGAATGATTTGTAACGATTTCAGTTGAAAAAATAAATGTATAATTAGCAAGTGACTTGTCTGTTATGTTTTACTTGCAAATTAATTATTTTATATCCTTCAGATACTTTTTGACATTTTAGTTTTTAGCTAAAGATGTTGCATTATCCTTGAGATATCTGGATTTGCTTCCAGCTACAGCAGCATCATCAACTTCAACAGCAGATTCTCCGGCAACAGTATCATGCCCAGGAACGACAATTGGCTGAACTGCATGAGCAACAGATGCATCAACTAAAGGTAAATCGAGTCTTATAGATTTGTTTGTACTTCGACATTATTATAGTGATTTGCTAGTCATCTTAGAGTATGCAGAAGAATGATCTTAGCGCACATGAGAGATATAATAGATTGTTAAAAAAGGATGAGTTTATAAGAAATAATTTATTTCTGTCGCAGCTCTGGGAACAAAAGAAGCAGGAGGAACAAAGGCGAGAGAAGGAAAGACTCGAAGCTCTCAGGAAGAAAGACAAGCATGATCATAGCGCGAATGCATCCACAGAAGTCAAGACACGCCTTCATGTAAATTTGAATTTTTTCCTTTGTTATTAGACATGATACATTTTTTTAATTTTTAGGTATGAGTAATGTTAGATCATAAATTTTTAGCAAGGATTATATATACCTTTTATCTCTTAAATTTTGCATATTCGCAGTATTAATTTTTAAGTCTCAGAAGTTCTATATACATTTTTCTATTTTGAAATATCAAATGGAATGAGCTCAGGGAATGAAAGTAACTAGTTATTTGTAACGGTGTTATTTTTTTTGGTAATTGTTACTGTAATGTAGTAACTAATACTTATATCGTATAACTGTATTGGTTGTCCAACTTTAACTGCAATTTTCTCAGAATCAAAAGCCCATCCAAATCTTTTTACAATGTTAATACACATAATTCTCTTCTTTCAAATGAACTATGGTTCATACCATTTGATATTTTACAATTTTTGCCACCTCCTTGTGAAAAGAAGTTTTAATTAGCTGAGAGAGAACATTTAGTCATTTACGATCTCTCGTCTGTCCAGTCGGAAATAAAATATTGATTTTCCGAATTTGTATGTAAATAGCACGCGCTTTAAATTTTATGCGAATCCTATAATTCTCTGTTTACGAGGCTCTTACGATTACAGGATTTTCTGATGAATAAAAAGCAAAGGGAAGCAGCTGCCGCAGCGAACGGAGCAGTACTGCCGGTACCCGGCACACCCGGATATAGAAACTGGTAAAATGTACAACATATATATATATGTATGTGTGTGTATATATATTATATATATATATATATATATAATTCCTGCTGTAACTTATTTGTTTTTTTATTTACAATTTCTTAATAATAATAGATTTTTTTAAATATACATATAAAGTTTCAATTAGAACGATGCATCTTTTCAACATACTTTGCTCTCTTATTGATTATTCCTTATCTAACTCTTGATAATACGTTATGAATGATGTCTCGAACTTTTTTTATCTAGGTTACAACCGCAGTCAGAATCATCGAGCACCACGAATGCGGCTCATCGATATCAGATGCCACAGATGCTGGAGAAGTTTGGCGACGATTTCCCGCCAAACTGTCTTAGAAAGACAGGTAATTGTCTCGAGATATCTGAATTAACTTATGCATATTTCGTACAAGCAGTTTGTGTGCCAATAGAATGTCTACTAAAGCATGGTGTTTCAATGTTCGAGAAACGAGTTGAATCTCAGAAAACGAGCTTACATGTCGACGCGATGTTTGCTTCTTTGATCATTACTTTATCCGAGAATATAAAGAAAAGCAATGATTTTCCTCAACAAAATTCGCTCGATCGGATTATATATCGACATGCACATAGCAAGTCGGACAAATTGCATTTCATTATCCGACTTAAGTAATAGATAAATTCTCAGTTTCTGTGAATATACATCTTTTTTATATCTATGCAAACACTTTTCAACGCAAAGCGAAAGTCTACATAAGTTTATAATTGTCCATGGGAAAATATACAGAGTGAAGAAGAATTTTCGGACCGGTAAAATATTTCGAAAACAAAGAATTTTTAAGCAAAATGTTTCATACAAAAGTTGTAGAATTTAAAATGATTTCATTTATTGATTCGATCAGTTTAACCTTGAGTGGCATCGTCAAGGTCATCTATTTTTGTGACTTTGACTTGATCTTGACGACACCATCCAAAATTAAATTGATTAGATTAATAAATAGATCGTTTTAAACATATCTACTTAGTTGGCATATAATATGCTAGCTATAATATGGCTTTGCTTCAAGAGGGAAGTGCCTTAAGGGATGCAGCGCAAAAATTGAAACTATGTGAATATGAAAGTACATAAATCCTATGTATTTAATTTTCCAAATTGGTTGTTATTAACACGTAGAGGGGTTGACTGACAACCTACTCAGCCCTCTAACAAAAACTTTTTTTTAGGATGAAATGAGCGCAAAATTTTTTTTTTTTTATTTTGAGAGCGCATAAATAGCGCATTATTATATAATTTATTCATTAAGGCTCGTATTCAGAACACGCTTTTATTTCCAAAACTGTATAGTGTGTAACGTAAACTATAGCGCGCTAACATCGTTGTAAGCGCGTTCTGAATACAGGCCTAAGATTTGGTTAAGTGAGGGGAGAGGAGGGGGGCAGCTAGGTAAACGTGTTTTAAACTATAATTTTTGTATAAAACATTTTTCTCAAAAAATGCTTTGATTTTGAGATATTTCTGTAGTCTGGGATTTTTTCTTTAGATATAAAAGGCAATTATATACTTATCTACGACATTATCATATACGACAGTATCATAGTTATAACGTTCTGCATTTTGCTTTACTGAAAATAACAAAATTAATAAAATGAATAATAAATTGATGCAATGTCAAACCGACAGGACGATTTCGACTAATATTACATATCGTACGATGAATTTTTCAAACATATTAATTGGCTATATTATAAGATAGATAAGTTTTTGGATCTCTTTATCTTATAGCTAATCAAACAATTTGAAAAATGTATTATACGACAAAAACAGACAAATGTAATATTAGTGCTGTCTGTTGAATTCATCGTGTAATTAATCACAAACAGCGAGTAGGCCATATTAGATACTAGATCATATAGGGTTCGGTTATCTTACAAATCGGCGAATTAATTATTCGCCCTTTATACAGGCGCGAATATCAAGGAAATCTCTGTAGAATCTCATATCTCGCGATTTTTTTCCGCGACGTGCATGCCGGTAAACCGATAATACGAGCGAGCGAACGTGAATGCGAACGTGATATGGGATCATCTCGCATCGCGTTTCTTGTCTTCCATCCGTCTCTCTTTTCCTTCCCCGCCCCTTTCTTCGATATGACAATGACCAACTAACAACCGGCTGAAAAATTGGCCAGCTTCGGAGCCGAACTTGAAAATGCGACTAAAACAACGCGTGGAAAGGAACATGGCTGCGTCGAAAAACTCACCTCTGATGATACGCCGGAAGGACCGCCTGGCGTCGCATCTCAAGCGGAAATCATTATTAGCAAGTACGTTCCTTTCTCTCTCTTTCACACATAAAACACACACACACACACACACACACACACAATGTACGCGCGACCTTTATTCAAGAGAGTTATTAGGCTATTGCCTGCATTCTAAATTTCTTGCGGTGAAATCTCACTCCAGGAGAATGAAAATACAATCACCCTTGAAAAAGATGAAATGTTTTCCCTTTTTTTCCAAGGGTAGTTGTATTTTTTCACTTTCTTAGAGTGAGATTTCATTTTTCTATTAATCCAAATGCTTTTATCGTTATTAGAGAAAAAAAAGTAGACATTGCAACGAAAAAAAAAAGTGAACTTAAACAAGAATTTTTAATCAATGGTAATCGAGATATCGTTAACGCAAGTTGGACATTTTCAGTCGGTTTTGCAATATATAATTTTGGATTTATTTTAATTTTATGTTATTGAAACTTTCTTTTATTGCAATTATCAATTAAAGCAAATATATTTAACATTAAAAGTTTTTTTTCTTTTCGATACCATAAATCATAAATAAAAGAAAAAAATGGAAGAAAAAAATAAGAAATTGAAAAAATTTTCTATGTATCTAATTGATAGGTAATTTAATTTCCTATAAAATAGTTCTTTTGAAGTTTTTTTCGTTGTTTTCGAGACATATTAAAAATAATGGAAAATGATACTTTTTGTTAATATCTCCAAAATATCACTTAATTTAACAGCATTCTTTAAAAAACTTATTTACATGTCGAATGATCATATGAATCAATAAAATTGCGCTAAAGAATTAGTTTCTTTTAAAAACCCTCAGACAATAGCCTATACTTTACAAAGTATTCTAGAACAAGAATTTCTCTTTTTCTCTACATGACATTCGCCAATGTTACATATATACATTTCTGTTTTTTCTTTCTTTCTCTTTCTGTCTCTCACCGCACCCCGAGTGTTCAATTAATTGACTGTTGAGTTCTTTTGACGTTTGTTACTCTCCTGTAACAGCATGAGCGAAAATACTCTCCAATTAACATATGTAAATTAACGCTGTCCAGGAATATTTTAATCGCTCTCCAAATAACGGATCGACAGGTTTAAAAAGTCACTTTCAGACATATTTTGAACAGATTATGATAATTTGAGTCGTCGTAAAATTTCTTGTGGATCGTCACAGTCAAAATTTAATATATGTGTGTGTATATATATGTGTGTATGTATGTATATATATATATATATATGTTACACGCGACGTTATGGAGAGTTGGTTTATTTTCGGAGGATTATTAAGTCATACGTCTTTCCTCTTTATTCGCGCGTTAAAAATGCAATTTCGCATGCAATTTTCGTGCGCATGATCATTTATTTATTTCATATATATATATTTTTATTGCGTAACGAGGGGACACTATTCCTCCCTATCTTTCTCATTATTATCGGCGTACTACTTGTATATTTTTTATATTTTTTAGATTCTGGCAGCAATCCTGAGTCTGGGCCTAATTCTCCTCCGACTGTCAATAATTCTCAAGCCAGTCCTACTGCTGAAAGCAATACAGCGATACAGGAAGTAAGCTTCAACAATATCATATTATCATCTTTCAGTGTTATAAAAATTTATTACGAGATGTTTCTGATTTATTACAGGAAGGTGAAAATTCAGCATATGGAGGACGTCTCACTAGCAGCAGTCAACAAGGCAGCTTTTCTGATCTTTCGCTTTTCAGTTCACCGTCCATGCCTAACATCTCGTTAGGTAGACCCCATGTACCGTCGAGCTCATCAGTAAGTATATTTTTTATCAGAAATTATCTCTAATTACGACTCGCGCTTTTTTAGTTATACAAACATGACAATTTAAATTTTATAGTTTTCTTTTAAATATATGTTTAATTATATAATAAAATGTATGTTAGATACAGGGAATAGAAAATTATTTTTTTAAAGTAACTATATTGATTTTCAAAAGTAACATGTTATTGTTACTTAAAAGTTAACTAATAACTAGAAACGGTGTTACCTTTTTTTTTTACAACTGTAACAGTAATATAGTTAAATTGTATTGGTATAACGATAAGGAATTTTACAGTTACTTTTATCGTTACTTTATATTTTGATCTAAAATCTAACAATTATCAGCCTGCAATGAAGCCTGCTCGCTATAATCGCCGGAAAAAGGGGAAGGTCGGACTATTGTTAGATGAAACATCACATTCTTCTATTTGCGATTCCTTAAATAACTCTAGATGGCAATTAATTAATTCTAAAAACTCTATACAAACTAATTTAAACATAATGAATTAAACTCGGATGAAATTATTAATTTCAACAAAGATATAAGATAATGATAAGATTATATAAAAAAATCTTTTCAAGTGTTTAGTTGACGTATTGGGCTGTTCTTTGTTCTCAGAGTGGGACGAAATTAGCACCGGTCTCAGAAGCGGAAGTGCGAGCTGCGTTCACGGCGCGTCTCGGCATGCCGCTCACCGGTCAGATGCTGCACGGTACCTTACCATTCTATCCGTCCCTGACGGTTATCGAGGGCGAGCCGGCATACATCCACAAACAGATACAACAGAATCTACAAGAGCAGGTGGCATCGCCGTCCGCGACGGTGAGTGGTAACAGGCAGCATCCAGCAATGGCAGCAGCAGTGTATCATGCACCGATCACGGATACACAAGTAGCGCAAGCAAGACTGCAAAAGGCTGGTCATCACCGGCCTTTAGGTAGTATGTTCCCTCTTTGTCTTTGGAGAAGCTCTTACCGTGTGCGTGTCCTGTTCTAATGGACAATGGTCTCCGCTGAGAAAAGTGATTCTGGAAGGCAGGCTTACCCGAATTAATAATTCAAAGTTTCTCGAGAGACCATTTCTGTACGAAACATAGCACGCATTTAATAACTCCTCATCAATAACGTAGATTTAAGCGTTTATACGACTGTTTCTTTTTCTTCAAATATAGGTAGAACCCAATCCGCGCCCTTACCGTTAGGTCATCCAATGCTACAGAGCGGCATAATAGCACCGCCTACGCATTACGAGGAATATCTCGCAGAGAAACAGTTTCACGATCAGCAACAAGCGCACAATTACCTGAAACAACAGATCCGTCAGACTGTCCTGACGCGAGTGGGTTCGCGCGGTCAAACCAATCAGCTGGAAGAAGCACCAGAGTCCGAAGAATCCGAAGTAATAGATCTCACGGGTAAGAAAGATCATTCGGAGGAGAGCGAGATTTCGAAGCAGACGAGGGGCCGTCAACAATTCCTTCAACAACAGAGAGATCTTATGATGAGGCATACATTGCAAACGAATGAATCGACCATCTACGCTGGAGGTTTAAGCAGAACTTCTCAATCAGCTAGACCACTCTCTAGAGCATTGTCGAGTCCTCTAGTACACCTAGGTAAAACATGTTTTTTTATCATAAATAATATGACGCGCTAAAGATTTGATGTTTAGTAATCTTTGATGCTTTTGATAAAATATAATTACTTGAATGGATTATTGGATTTGCTTTTAATATCATATTGAATTCATATAATATTTAAACATCTTTTTTGCCCTATCTCTTTCTCTGCCTATAAGAAATATAAAAAGAAAAATATAAAAAGATAGAAAGGATCGATGTAAATTAATTTAAAATGTAATTGTCATAGAAATAATATTTTTAGCTCATGAAATAATTTATCCCCGAAGGTCCTCAGAGCAGCGATATTTTTGCACGAGGTTCTTCGCATCGACCCACTACGGGATTAGCTTATGACCCATTGATGTTGAAACATGCATGTGTCTGTGGCGAAACGGTCAGAGGTCATCCTGAACATGGTGGCCGATTGCAGAGCGTATGGGCTAGATTATCGGAAACGGGCTTGTTGCAACGTTGCGATCGAATACGCTCGCGCAAGGCCACACTCGAAGAGATTCAAACATGTCATAGCGAAGCTCATGCACTTTTATTTGGTGAGTTTTACTCTTTCAAGCTATTTTAGCTTTATAAACAAATATTTTTAACGGACAATAGAATGAAACTAGCAGTTAAGAATTACTACTCTGAAAGTAATTCAATTTAAAAATTTGAAGAAGCTTTAAAACTTTCGTGAAATTTACAATTAAAATTTTATTATTTTTCTTATTCTCAAATTTATTGTTTTTTATTTTTAGAATTTTATTCTTAGATATTCATTTTTGTTACCGAAATAAATATTTATACTAGGTATACGAGATGACAAAAAGTTTGGCCACAAAATTTTGTTTATCAAATCATAGTAACGTATATTTATAAAAGAAATTTTAGACTGTTGATTATATTTTATTAAATACAAAAAATAACATCGAAAGCTTTAACTTCGATACAAACTTTAAGGTGCTTCAGAAACGATAGTCGCGCATTTTTCCATAAATTCTTCCAAATAGCCAATAGAGAGTGGTCTTCAGTTCAACTGATGAAAATCTTTTGATACAGTCTTTTTAGTATTTAGCAAGATATAACTAATATTCTAGAATTTGTTTTTTATATACGTTACTATCCAAGTAATAAACTAACATTATTTATTATTTTGTTGTAAAAATGATGACAAATAATATAAATTCATTACCTTATAATGATTTCATAAACTCACAAATGCAAGCTTTTTTGTTATCCTATATTAATTAATTATATTACTGAATGTATACAAATATGATTTATAATATATGATATAAGTAAATGTGTATATTTAATTACACTACTGTAATTAAATTACAAATTATTATTATTAAGTTATTAAAAATAAAGAAAAATATACTGTACTGTAAAAAAATTTTTAAATCTTAAATCTTAAACTGTAGAACAATTATATCAACGTGATATTAATTTGTGATGTGCGCAGGAACGAATCCGTTGAATCGACAGAAACTGGATATGTCCAAACTATCGCAACTGCCTATCAAAAGTTTCGTCCGACTTCCCTGCGGTGGAGTTGGAGTTGATTCTGACACAACGTGGAACGAGCTTAATACTGCACCTGCTGCCCGAATGGCAGTGGGATGCGTTGTTGACCTTGCATTCAAGACAGCAGTGGGTGATATTAAGAACGGCTTTGCTGTGGTAAGACCGCCTGGACATCACGCAGAGACCAATCAAGCCATGGGTTTTTGCTTCTTCAACTCGGTGGCAATTGCAGCGAGGCTACTTCAGCAGAAACTCGACGTTAGAAAAATTTTAATCTTAGATTGGGTGAGAAATGTTATTATTACGCAACATGATGATAATGTTTTTATACTGTGACAATAAGCAATACAATACAACAAATTAAAATTGTAGTTAAAATTAGACTACGATTCTAAATATATTCGGACATGTTATATGACAAAATATTATATCATGCATTGTATATCTTTAGGACGTTCATCATGGAAACGGTACTCAACAGATGTTTTATGATGATCCACGAGTGCTGTACCTGTCGATACATAGACACGATGATGGTAATTTCTTCCCTGGAACCGGTGGGCCTACTGAATGCGGTGCTGGCAAAGGTCTCGGTTACAACGTAAACGTGGCATGGTCAGGTGGCCTGAATCCGCCCATGAGTGACGCGGAGTATCTCGCGGCATTTCGTACGATTGTCATGCCAATTGCTAAGGAATTCGATCCAGACATCGTGATCGTCTCAGCCGGCTTCGATGCTGCTATTGGTCATCCGGCGCCATTGGGTGGCTACAAAGTCAGCCCGGCATGCTTCGGCAGAATGACACAACACTTACTTAATGTGGCTGATGGCAAGGTCGTCCTTGCCTTAGAAGGAGGCTATGATTTAGCGGCAATCTGCGATTCGGCACAAGAGTGCGTTCGAGCGCTGCTTGGTGACGAACTTAGTCCTCTCCGAGACGAAGAACTCACGAGAATTCCTTGCCAAAACGCCATTGATACGCTGCAGAAAACCATCGCTATCCAGGTGAGTCGAATATTGCACAATACAATGTTGTGATGTTGTCGATGATTACGGCAATTGGAACGCAACTTATGTCGCCGTGTGCATGAAAGTGTTTAGTGATTTAACAATTGGAAGGTACCCATTATCATAATAGGATGCCCAAAGACAAAAATATACGCAGAGATCGGATATTTTTGAGATAGATCTCCTATGTACAACAGTTTATTTAATTTTTGTTATCAAAGCATCGTTAAGTCTAAAAAATGATTGATTTTATCAATAAATTTGTCGTAAATTGTGTAACGATTTTACATAACAGAACATGAAAATTCTTGATTGTGGCAAAAAGCAACGCAGTAGTCAATCAATTTTTTGTTAGAAATTGTATTATATGCTAAAAATAAAATAATGATAAAAGTGATTAATCAAATCATTATCATTACTCAAAAAAATGTAACGACGTGACATAAGTTACGCGTTACTTTATTTGCCAACTCAGAGTTTAATATATTATCATATTTTTTCTTAGATGTCACACTGGCCTTGCGTAAAGCTCGCTGCTCATACAGTCGCAATGAGTGCTATAGAGGCGAGCCAGAAGGAACACGACGAAACAGAAACCGTGTCTGCAATGGCCTCTCTATCAATGCAGCAGCCTACAAACCTCACGTTAGTATTAAATTCTTTTATCATTTATTTTTATCTTATCTAGATTAGATTAATTAAATATTGATATATAATTAAATATCACATACATATATATACTAATAATATGTACATAGAAGAAAGTTCCCTATTATGAAACAGACTTTTAATATAAAATAGCGGAGCTTCTACTAAACTAATAGATATTATCTGTTGATTCCACTATGAATTATATTGCTCTTGGGGTGAAATCTATTCAGTGGAAAATTTATTATTGGATCGTACGTGTAGTTGCGAAAAGAAATTTATGAAATTGGATGTTGTCAGTTTTTATTGAAGTGAGACTTTAAATCTTGTTTTGTTAATAAATAAATATTTGGCAATAAAGTCTGTATGCATTAGAAGAATAAGATTAATAGTATAACATGAGTATGTCAAATTGCTTAATGTAGTAGAGATTATTTGTAGAGATTAGATTTCGTGAAATCATAAAGCGTGGAACTCGTAATATCTAAATATTTAGAATGCTCTAACAATAAGAGTACCGTTTCATACGTGATGCGTATGATGTATCATTTTAGCCTTCTTTAATATTCGACAACAAGAATAAAATGACACATGCCTATCATATATGAAACAGAACACCTTCAACATGATGATATTATTGTATAATAATAAAAATATAAGAGAAAATACTATGTTAAAATTAACAGAAGATTTATATGAAATACGTCGCATGCTCATTTTGAGCGTACATTAGCTGTGTTGGAAATATTGAGTATAAGGATTTGTGATTATAACAAATAAGCTTTTCCGTTTTATTTATATTTTAGAAATATTAAATGAAATTTTCTAATTGCAATACTGATGTAATTTACACTTTATTAGCGATATCTCGAAATATTTTATATTAACAGTATAGTTTTTTGAGTTTGCAACAACTCTTTTTTTACATTTTTTCAATTTAAAAAAAATTTATAAATTAGATTTTACATTTCAATATCTTAAAGCTTATTAAATTTCTTTTAAAAAGCTATTCTATTCAATTTTTTAAACTCTGTCCATAGATTTTCAACAATTACACAAAATAAACTCAATGTTTCATAATAAGGGACTTTCCTCTTATATGTATATAGAATATATCTCTGTATTTTATATATGTTTATATACATATACATATATATAAGAGTGTATCATTTTAATTGACGCACTAAAACATCTCTTGAATGGTGCATTTTGAAGAAAACTATGCCCCCCTTCAAACCATGTAACTTTTG
>NW_017306018.1:962928-994227 GCF_001594115.1 Trachymyrmex septentrionalis | reverse complement strand
ATATGTATGTATATTTATTTAAATATATAGGACCACACCAGAACATTCCCGAGAGGTCTCCGAAGAGCCAATGGATCAGGAAGAGGCCAAGTGAGATGCATGAAGGTCATTCTGCTAGATGTAGAAGGCATTAGTTAATTGCACGAAATTGTGTAAATGCTCTTTCAAATTTCTAAAAGTGCATTTCTCAGTGCAGATTGAGGGAGTCGCCATCACGCATGACTGTTGCGACAGACGCACGCTCAGCTGCGAATGTTCTACTTACGAAAACACGATCAACACGTGTCAATTCGTACACAATCCCATGTTTAAGATTTTCAATATTTTTTTTTCCAAATGACAAATGATAAAATAAACGACGGCCAAGTAATAAGGAAGAAATGATCTGTAATATTTCATAGATGGTTGATGATAGTTTGCTATGATATGTCATGAGCTATGATATATCATCAACCTTTTTTTTTTTGTGCTGAATGCGAAAGCAAAGTTTGTGAGTTTTGCAAATATTTCTATTGTACTTCGCGCGTTTGATGAGCGTGATTGTTGTATAGTTACCTATGGATGACAAATTATATTTGTCCATTCTATAGATTTCCTTTTTTATTGTGGTTGATAAGATTTGAAATCTTTTTAACGAATCACTGTTAAAATTGTTGAGATGAACTCAAGCGCGCTTAACAGCTTTCGCCCACCAATTGGCTGTCGCTTAACAAATTTTCAATTCCAGTATCTTATCGACGAACAACGAATGGTCTCGAGACTTGATGTAAAAACTGGAATGGAGACATTTTATAATATTATTAAAACTCTTGTCTCTGGATGGTTTTATTTGATTATTGTGGAAAAATGAGGACAGAGCAAACACATTGTCGTTCGATAATTCGATGGGAGAAAATAAATTGTGAACACACGTTCTTCGAAAATTCGACGGACATTTGCGAATAGTTATTGATATTATCAATATAAATGGTAAGCTAATCGAACTTTGTCACAATTGTATAAAACAAGTCTGATGCATCGTGTTGCCTTGGATAATTCGTAAGAAGAATTAATTATTCGTGATTATCCGTGTGTATATTTTTGAATGCTAATTGTGACCTCGGACATCTATTTATGAGGAAAGAGATCCACATGTCTATTTCTAATTTTGATGAGCTTTGAATATGTTGTTTTTTGGACAAAAATGAGAAATATGTTTGGTTTTGTATGTGTCTTGATGTACTTTTAAGGAGTGAAACAAATAAGTTTCTTTTTTTCGAAGCGAATATGGTCGAAGCTATAAGAGATAGACAAAATGTTTGAAGTAAAAAATTAAAGGGTTTTGAAGAATACTTTATAATTATAACAAAATTTTTGAAATTATTTTTTACTTATCTCTACTTAACTTTAAAACTCTTTAACTTTATTTAAACATTTTTCCTGTCGTTTATATTTTCGACAATATTTACTTGGAAAGAAGAAAACCGATTTTTTTCTAAGGGATGTTTTATCCCTTAAAAGTGCGTTAGGGTTCATATAAAACAAAACGTACCCTTATTTTTGTCTAGAAAATATTAACAGATTTAAAGCTCATCAAAATCGGAGAGAGACTTAGATCTCTTTCCTTTTTAAAACATTTTCAACGAGCCGTATATTATCGAAATATTCAGGGAGACAAGTACAGGGAATTTGAGAAAGAGCTGTGTTAATACAACAAATGTATATCTCAAACTCTTAGATATTCTTTTTATATTGCGCCTACTGTTATGAAAGACGTACTATGGATAATACATCAACGATAGGATGTATTGATGTATGAGTTTTCGATATGAACGATTGATTCATGGCTACGAGAATATCGGCATAAGTGTCTTTGTTTGTATACGAAATTACTTTTCTAAGATTAGGAATGTATTTCCTATAAATCAGGGATGCCCAACGTCCGGCCCGCGACTTTAAAATATATAAAATTTAGAAACTGTCTAACTGACCATCATCTCGAAGATTGTTTGGTTGTTACTATTACATTGATCTGTTTTTACTGCACTCTCTGAACTGATGCACACGGTACAACATGTTGAAGTGAAACAAATATATCAGTTTAGAGAATGTAGAAATAAAAGTAGACCTTAGCTATAACCCTGAGGTGACCTTTTTCAAGGTGACCAAAGACAACAAATCGCAGTTCTTCAAAATACATTTATTTGTATTTGGAGTAATATACAAGCTGACAAATAAAGACCGTAACAACGCCGCTTAAGGATAGATTTCTATAAAGGTCATTTTAAGATGAAAATTTTAATATTTGTACGTAAAATACGTATATACATATATAAAAATTAATTTTTTACGTTTCCGCCTTAGGGAAAAAATTACATGATTGATCCCCAGATGTAATACAATGGAAAATCCAACTGTACCTAAGCGTACGAACTTTAGCTGACATGACTCGCTAACTTTAAGTGCTTATAATTTAAAAACTATTATACTCTCGAGATTTTGGTCAGAATTTTCATCTTAAAATTATCTCAGGAATCTACTTTTAAACGTTATTACGGTTTTTACCAAACACTTTGTATAAACATTGTGATTGAACTGTTGCAATGATTATTTGAAAATTACTAGTTCAAAGAACTCGATAGTTTTCAAAGGTAAAGTGACTAGTGAGATATAGTTAAAATTTTGAAATTTGATCCTTTGGAGAAACTAATTGGACATCTCTACTGTAAATTATTAAATCAGAAGATTAAGATTCTAAAAGGGCGAGTTTAATAGCAAGATAGTAGTTTAAAGTTTAAATCGCTGAACGCTCGCTGTTTCTCATTTCTCTTTCATAATGGATAAAATGAATAAAATCGAGAGATAGAGAGAAAGAGAGAGAGAGAGAGAGAAAGTTCCGATAAATAGAAATATATATATATATTGTACGATTTAAAAAAATTAATTATATTTTATATATGGAAGTTCTCTACGTGGCGATCTGAAGAAGTTTCCCCAAAAATAACAGTTTGATAAAATGTGTTAAAATTGTAAAGAAAGGAGTCGACACTAGTATAACTTCGAGCGATTCTTTTTGAATAAATAGTGCACGAGTGACGAGTTACGACATACACAGATTTTTCCCTGGAGGTATCAGACTATTCAATTAATGTACATAAAAAGAAACATGTAAAAATGTTCTCCGGATTCAAGAGATTTTCGTATTCTGTACGTCAGGCCTCGCTAAAAGAGATCATGCAATAAGAACGATTAGACAACTATATTTATAAAAGACCGTTTATATAGATATATTGGGTCTGTTTTCTTTTCAATTCCTTGTATCGTTCAAGTTTCTCCTTTTTCTATGTTAGAGAGAAAGAAAGAAAACTTGAATGACACAAGAAATGCAGTAGAAAAGAAATAGAGACCTATTTTTCCACCTTCAACACGTGTGACCTACACTCAGTGAAAACACGCGCGTCGTGCTGGTCACTAGCGCTTTCATTGTTTCGTCGTCCGATTTGCTTTTCTTGTTCTTCATTCGGATATACAGAGATGACGATAGCTCCGCAGTGCGTGAACACTTATCTCGAATCGAGGCAACTTAGGCGACAAAATTATTAATAATATTAAAGAAAAAAGAATAAAAGGAAAAAAAGAAAAAATCGATGTCTGTAGATCCTAAGGCGATATTATATCGTGTGCGCGAATAAAATGCGACGTATATATGCGATACCACGTGCACATGATAAAAAACACTAAAGTCGTGACAGAACATATCTGCCATACCAAAAGACCACCATGCTAAGATATACCATGATGTAGATTGTTCCGCGATCAATTCAACTGTTATTAAATAATGAGTGTTAATCCTTCAGACCTAATTTTATTAAGACGATGTAAAAAAGTTACTTTATTATATTTATGTATATTTTCATAATTAATTCATACTAAACAATAAATTTTTTTGAAATTTTGATTATTTTTCCGACATAATAGCATTATTATATACATCAGATTTCAGATGATGTCGATAGAATTAAATAATTTCAACGGATAATGTCTCTTTAAATTTAATATACATTACAATGAATGTAAAATGTGAAGGGGTTAATTCTTTCATAATTGAGAAAATGAATTTACTGCAAATCGGAATTGAACAGGTTTATTTGTAATCGTATTTTGTCAAAATCCGATTATATTTATATGTATGTACAAACTTGATTCGAGCTTGCATTACGACTTGAATAATTTGATTTGATCAAACTTTGATTCACACACGATTATTTGTAAAACATAAAATTGACAAAATCAATTAATATTTGTTAAGTGCATATTGATTAAGAAATATTTGAAGTAAATGAGAAACGCACATGGTAATTGACGTTGCAGTTGGGCATTTTTCTTCGAAATTTCTAATGGTACATAACTCGAAGTTCTTGCAAATATTTGCTAGAATTTTTCGTCTATCTGTTACGTGCAAATCACTGCCAACGACAATTATATGGCGTGGCCGTATGTTCCCATGAGCACGTGCAATCGCATCGATATACCGTTAATATTATATATATTAATGTTTTTAAACGCGAAAGCGCGCGATGCGCAGAATGGACCGAGAATATCGTTTTAACGAGATTTTAACAACATGGTTTTTTGCTGCGAACAAAGGCTGGTGTGATTTTTGTGATATTTTGTAAAAAGAAGAAAATAAGCTATATATATGGTTATTAAGTGTATACGTCGCGCGAGAATATGTGTGTAAGAGAGATGGAAAGAAGGTAAATATAATTTACAAATATAAGCATTTATTTTTGTGTCATGCATTTTATGAAGAAAAGAAAAGAATTTAAAAAAGTAACAAAAATGAATATAAAAGGAGAATCTATTGATAAACGAATTACACGAGGATGCATATATTATATATTGTTAATCATGTAAGAAATAAAGAATTACATCATAGTGACACTCACACGTACGCGCGCGCGCGCGTACACACACACACACACATTCACATATATATGTATGTATATATATATATATTAAAAATATACCGATATATGTATGTACATTGTATATTTGCGTGTACCGCAAGAATCTCAAGTGTCTGTTAAATGTTTGTCCGATAAAATGGAAGAATTCACTGAAGAAACGTGTAAAATTGACTTGATGTATATTAAGTATAAAGATACAAGTTCAGCCTATGTGTGTATACAGTAAGTTAATTAATTGAGAGTATAAAAGGAAGGAGAGAAAAGAGAACATTATGACAATTCGTAGGCACATAAATCTGTCATTAAGTTGAAACAACAATTCACGCTATTGTAACATTATCGAAAGATAACTTTAGACATGCGTGTATATCTAATTGTTTATAATTTAAGAATAAGTCTATCATCGGCGATACTGTTACCCCGTGATTGTTGTGTCGTTCGAAGTGAAGGATATACGTAGCTCATTCTCAGTTAAGACGGTAAACTCTTTTCAAAGTTTACAGAAGGATATTGCGTATTCTCATCACGGGCCTACGGACATCACATCCTCGCGTTCATTCGCGATATTCCTATCACCCTTCAAATATGCTTCATTTTATCGTCATAGATTATTATTACATGATCATACCCAAGCAACCAAAACTTTCGAAAAAATATATATATTTGTATCCTGCTAAAAACATCTAAAAAGATTTTGAATTTTGTATCGTATAAGGTTTACATAAAGATTACAAATGTACTTGTTGATCAAACGCATTCAATGCCAAATATAGAATATTAATATAAGACGTAATGTTTTAAACATTGTTTGAATTAATAATCTTTTATTCATAATCTCATATTTAATACCAAATGCTACCTAAAAATTTGTTTGAGATAAACAATAAGATCTTCAAGGTTTTCTGTAAGGCAAAATACAAATTGTTACGTTTTATCATCATGCATAGCATAAACATAAATTTTAAAGTTTTGTGTCGCTTGGATAGAATCTGAATGATTAAACGTTTTGCGCAAATTTCGTTTGAAACGAAAGAAAAGCAAAAACTTACGACATTCCGGTATTACCACCCATGGCAAGTTATGATACAAATTAGATGTAAATGACTATTAAGTTTTTATCCAAACACCGAGTATAAATGTGAATTTTAATATAGAACTCTATTATTACGTTAGTGCATACGCACGCACACACGCTCGCGCGCGCGCGCACATACACTTGACACATACACATACACATACACATACTTGCACGAATATACTGTCTATATTGTATAAGTTTAATGTAATAGTCATAAATTTTTTATGTATATAAATGTACCACATAAACTAATTTTAAATAAAAAATATAGTCATTTTGTGTTAAAACTCACTCTTTGATGTATGATATCCCGAATGATTGTTTCAATCTGTGAATTTCATACTGTGGGCGAGTAATACTACGTTCGGATTAAAATTAAATATAGGACATAATGCATGTAAGTTGTTTTAAATTCTTTTGCATTGTTATTATGAAAATGATTAGGTTTATGTATAGAATGAAGCTTTAAATTTGTAATGTAATGTTTTAGACTTAGAGGAATAGTCCTTTTTCAGTAAAGAAAAATTTCAATAGTTGCAAAACAAACTTTTTGTTAAACAAGGCCATTGTCTAATATGTGAAGCTAAAACAAAAAAATAGCATTTAAAAGTGAAATTTATAAAATGATTTATTCAAATATAAATTTACAGTTTAATTGTTTTAAGATATATACCATACTAATAAGAATAAAAGAACGCTTAAAATAATTAAAATGACTGAGAGATGAGTAATATAAAGGCACATAAATTGTATGTTAACTTTGTTATACAAACTACATTTTATGTCAAATTTTTTTTTATCTATTAGAATAACTTAACGAGTTTTTAATTATTATAGTGTTCTAATAACATTTGTCACAGGGTGCGTTCGAGGAGACATAAAAATATATACTAATCATAGAAAATAAATTATTATAATAGGTCGTTCTTATCTACTTTTATAAAAGAAATTATAAAATTATAATATATATTAATATAATTCTTATTATTAATTATCATTACGGATTTTCGTCATCAGATATATCAGATACTTCGAGTAAGTTAAGAGATAAATATTTCTCGTGTTCTTCATCGAGAGTTTTATCAGGAGTAAGTTTCATGATATCTGGCAAGAGCAAAGTTTCTGGATCTAGAAAAAACAAATAGTTGATAAGAATAACTTTCTTATAAATATATTACATAATAAAACTAACCTTCATACCTGATAGTATGTTGTCTTCGCAAGGTTTTATGTTCTCTTTCTCCTTGGAGAATAGATCTTTAAATTCTTTTTCAACAGCCTCAATGTATCCATAATCTATATAAAAAATTAATTTATTAAAGAATTTCATTATAAAAAATTAATAGCATATTAATTTTAAGTTATAAATTGTCTTTCTACATCAAATAACA
Organism: Trachymyrmex septentrionalis; assembly: GCF_001594115.1. Taxonomy (NCBI): domain Eukaryota; kingdom Metazoa; phylum Arthropoda; class Insecta; order Hymenoptera; family Formicidae; genus Trachymyrmex; species Trachymyrmex septentrionalis. The sequence continues at coordinate 986,809 of NW_017306018.1, read as the reverse complement.
ATAACTATTCACATACCAAAATCATGTTGGTTGTCATACCAATGTGCTAATTTCTCTGGTTTTGGAAGCCTTTTGATATTCTTCTTAGGCTGTAATGGCTTCTTAAAGACACTGTCGTTTAATTGATTTTTTGTATATTTGTTAATTGTATCCTTCTTCAGAGCACACTCTTTAATCTTTGATAACTGTACAATCTCTTTCTATAAAAAAAGATACTTAAAATAATTTTTAATAAATAAAAACTAAATATCTTTAATTTCCTAAAGATTTTTTAAGATTTAAAAGAAAATTCTATCAAATTAATATATATAATACATATTATATATTCAATATATATTAATATACTGAAAATACATTAGCAAATATGAGTTTTAAATACCTTTGCTGATATTTCCTTTCCAGGTGATATTGGACGTCCATGACTATCTATTTGTGTTGCTTTCAACTTTGAACAATCCTGTTCTTTATCATGAATACTTTTCTTGGCTGACTGTATTTTAGATATATTCATATCAGAATTAGATCTTATTGATAGTCCTTTCGGTTTTGTGCCTCCCATTGTCTTAAGAGATCTAATCTCGTGAGATGTTCTAGATCGTGCAATAGGCTTTATTTGACCTGTAGACAAATTAACACATTACACATATTTTACAGCAGTCCTTTTTTAACTTAGTAATAGTTCTCTATCCATATTTTTTATGTATTAGTAAAACATATTTCTTATTCAAACCAAGATAATTTCTTGATTTAGAATGCACAATCCTCTATAATCCTCTTCACATACTAATCATCTTTTATAAGTCGAAAATTTTTTGTCTAATTTATTTAAAATTTATATATAAAAAACAGAAATGTATACCAGACTTATAATACACACATATTTTGCGATGTAAAAAAAATATAATCGTGGAAACACATTTCTCTCACCTTCATTAGACTCAGCAAGTCCGCTCAATAAATTAAATATGTTGGACATTTTGATTGTGTCAATATCGTCAATACTATGAATATCTACAACAGTCTCTCGTGATTTTGACTTGCAGTTATTTCGTAGATCGATGTAATATTTCTGCGAAATTTTCTTCTTAAGATACCTATTTGGATTTTCGAGTCACTATACGGACGATTATAGTACCTGCGACGAAGGAGCCAACGATAACCTTTTCGGGGAGCAGACTTCGGTTGTTCACAATTACAGGCTGGGTTGTTCTACCTTTCGGTAAACTTCAGCTCACTAATTTACTCTCTTATTCTCTTTATGTTTCTATTCTTTCATTCTTTTATTTATCCAATTAGGTAAATTATCACTTATTTATTTTTGAAGATTAGAACAACCAGCCCATAACGACCAATAACGTTACGTCGCTGACGTACCAATTCAAAATAATACCAGCCGTTATAATGATATATCTATCTTCAAAGCCGGTGGCACACGATGTTTGTTTTCTTACTGGATTGCTAGCTAGAACGTACATACGTATGTTCTAAGTAGCTCTAGATTAGATTCTTACCACTGTATTGTCTGCAAGGCTGACAACTGTTAGCACCGCAGCCAATACGGTGACAAGATTCTAATCCAACAGGAAAACAAGCATCGTGTGTTACCGACTTTAGTTCCAAAAGAGTGTATGCATACATACATACACTAGTTCAATAACAGAAAACAGACCTCAAGAAAATCTGTAGTTTACGTGCATTATAGAGTTTCAGTACTAGCACGTCATATCGAATATTAAGTTTTGATTTTTATATTATAAATTTTTTTTTAATTTTCAGTATTTTTTTCAGTATTTTTTTCGTCTGGTATGTACCTGCTATAGCCAAACTCATACCAATTAAAAATTTCTTTGGTTTTTTTGCTTCAGATGAGTAAAATAGCTGGAATCGTGAGAGTCATGGCCTTACTTTTTTTCATTACCTTACTTAGTATTTACAGAATATTATTTAGTTATTTTTTAATAAAAACATTCTTCAAATATGTATAAATATTATATGTAAACACCCCTATCCCAAAAAAACTTTATGCTACATTTTTAAAAAATTCGCAAAAATAAAAATTCGGCTTCTATACTAGAATACCCTCTTAATCAAGTGAAAGGACAGCTTTATAAAAATGATTTTGAAACATGGTTCATGTAAAACAATATATAACTTTATTAATAATATACCTTATTAAAAGAGACAATGTGTGCACCGTCAGTAGCAAATATTTCATATTCACAAATCATTTTTTGAGATGTATAATATATATTTGTATATGTCTATAACGACCTCATAACACAAAAGCATCGTTCGAAGGCCATTACAACAGAAAGCTACCAACTGCTTACAGTGGAATGCTTTAAAACAGATCTGTCCAATCATTGGAGTTGAGCTTTACATGCTATTGGGCAGACCTGCTTGAGAAGAAATCTGCATGATAAAATCATTCGTGTGTATATATACAATTATTTACTACATACACATAGACGAAGGAATACATTTGGATAAAAATCACATAGACATCTTCGTTAACACACATTAACGGAAACGTTATGTTGGAAGCATAATAAAAAATTCAATATAAATAATTTTCTCTTTCTCACAAGTTTGATAGATATATTGTTTTTTGGGACAGTATTTATTTTGTATAATACATTCGAGCATTTTCTCTTCGTCTATATGTAGCGCAATTAAGTTAAACGTTTGTATAAATGCTAAATGTTATAAATAAATCTTTGAGCTTCTTCTGCAAAAGGAAAATGATTTTTCAGCTACTGTCTAAATTTTGCCATGTTCCGTCTCTCGCAATCTGTAATCTTCTTTATAATTTACATTAAAACGGTTTGTCAGTCTCCTTCGAATATCAACGAATTGTAAATGGTTTGTCGTAATAATATCAACAGTAGCATCTTCTCTTTCTTCATCTTCAAGCCATTCTGATACTCTGGATGATTTGAAACACGGCTGTAACAAATGTTTTTTAATCAAAATATGTTTCGCATGGAACTATAAAGACATAAATCTTAAAGTATAAATGAAAAAATTTGAAAAAGAACAAGTTTATAAATTTATATATACATTTTGAACAAGTTGCATGTAAAGTTATTGACAACTTTCCATCCTTAGCACTTGTAGCTTCTTCATGTATCTAACGTTGTCACATTTCCTTAGCTATGCATGTGTATAATAAAAATATTTCATTACTGATCAGTATTTATAGTCAGTTCTTATTTCAAGTCATCAGTAACATTAAAATGCTAATATGATTCCGCAATATCATTTTAAGAGACTGTACTTAATAAATCTTAAGTATAAGAATTGATTATGAGTACCAACCATAGTCTTCTATGTCTTCTTATTTCAAGATCGTCTTAAGTAATGTCTTAGATGCTAATAAGGCCAGGTTTATGACATCTCAAGACAACCTTAAATATAAGAATTAACTACAAATACCAGCCTTAGTATACTTTTAGTTTTATTACCAGCCTTAGTATCCATATTTTTTGTTATAATAAAACTGAAGAAAAAAAAATACTAAGAATAGAATTTTTGTTCCCTGATGTCAACAGGTTTGTTTTTTTTTATATTCAAAAACTAATGTATAGTTTGTATATTTAAAATCAAATAGGTATGTCTGATATTTGGCAAATGCGAGGAGGAAAGTTCTAATGCAGCAGTAAAACACAAACCTAAGGACAAGAGAGGAAATAGAAAAGTTTTATTTCAAATTATTGTACCTAGATTATCACAAGTACTTACCAGATCCACAAACAACAAAGAGAAACAGAGCTAAGAGCCAAGGTCCAACTGGAGATCCCTCCTCTTGCAATTTCTAATGCAACAAAAGTTTCTGCTTAGTTATACAGATATCGATGTCAGATTACAAATGAAACACATACATGAAATTTAAGTATCAAGTACGTCAATCATATATGTGGAGTAAACAAATGGAACATATGACTTGGATGATAAATGTAAGATATTTTTCAGCATTTAGTAAACATTGCAACAAAGATGTTATCAATGTTAATGTTTCATACATCTTAACATAAGAGTTTCACCAAGAATTTTACATTCTTAGTTTCACATATGGCAGATACTGTCTGTTGACAGATGCAAGTTTCTTTCGTCATGAGGTAAACCGTTCGTTGTGAAACGTTAGATAACCAGTGGAACAAACAATTTTGCTGATTTGCAAACGAGAAAACGAATGTCCAACTTAATTTGACAGCGATCTGTCAGAAATAAACATCTATAACCTCAGATTGACAATTACATAGAATTACATAGAATATCCTCGCAAACAGGCGAATTGAATCGTCGCGATTTATCTCATACGCGGTACATCAATTTTCAATCCTCATCCATATGTCATTTTCTCAAACGTCGTGCAAATGCGCTTCCTAGGTACAAATTTTCTCTCGGAAAATCCGGACTTCGAGGAAGCAATCCGCGCAACTTCACCGGCCGAATCTCGAGAACCGCCGGACCGCGTTTCAGAAGCCCGGAGGAATCACAGCCGGGCGATTCGGCGAAGGGAAACTCACCGACGACTTGGGGACGTTTCCACGTAGGGTGATGTTTTTCGTCGCCTTCTCGTTCGCGATACGCATCCGCTGCTTCGGCGCCATCGTTCTCGCACGTCCCCTCGACAAGAGTGCGATAGAAGCGGGCAGAAGAAATACGAGACGAGTTGAGAGCTCACGACACACAACACTTGTATGCGTACTTATCTACGGAAGCGTATCTCGACGTGTCCAGCGGCGCTGAATGACGTTCCGCAATCGCTGCGACGTTCGCCGACGTGTACGCCGTCGCCATATGACACGTGAAGTCATGAAGTTGCGCGACAGCTCGCTGTGTGCCTGTTGGCGCTCTCTTGTGCCACACTGTCACTACCGTAGTCAATTGAGAGAGGAGTCCCTCGCACTTCAAATACTGTGTTTTGTCGCGTGTGTTTGTTTATTAAGGATGTCAACCATGAGAGAGAGAAACTTTTTTCTTAGGACGAAAAGTGAAAAATTTCTCCATTAACTTCAATAATCAAAAATTTTTATCTTTCACTTTTCATCCTAAGGCTAAAGTTTCATGATTGATATCCTTAATACTCCAACTGTTCTGTGACGTTACCAACCGCAATATTTTATTCATTCGCGTGATTCGTACAAATAATGTAAAAAAACAGCAAATATGAAAGGAGAAAAAAAGAAGAAGTATTAAAAGGTAAAAAAGAAGAAGCAAATACTTTTGTTGTATATGTAGAAATTTTATATTTTTTCCAGAATCACTACATCTAACAACAAATCGTTTTATTTTCGATTCCCACCAACATTAGTTTCTTGGTAAAATCATTGAAACGTAATACTCTCATCGTTACATCCCTTACTCGAATACCTATCATTAATTATGTTTGAGAAATTAACTTCTCGTTTCTCTCTCAATGGTGATCAATTTGTGTGATGCGGGCGATTGTCCACCCGCGGAAGAGAGTCGTGAACATGGACTCATTCGCGAATCCTAAAAAGGTGCTAATTCAACATTAAAAAAAAAAAAGAGAATGCGGATGAGATCATGATCTATGCAGTTGTCGTGCCGCAGATTTCATCGACACTTTGTACGTCACGATTCTTATTTCTTACTCCGCATTATTTAGCTTAAAAGCTTTCCGTTGATAACGAAACGTGAAATCGATAAATTGACCATCAGAAAACAACCTATGTTGCAGTCGTATTCATATTAGATTCTTATATTTGAGACCGTCTTAAATACAGTCTTAAGATGTCAAATCAATTACAGCTGTGTAGAGCGATATTCATAGTTAGTTCTCATTTTAAAACTGTTTTAAGTAATGTCTTCATATGCTAATATTGCTCTCTGATTGGTTCATGACATCTTAAAACTGTACTTAAGATAGTTTTAAATATAAGATCTAATTATGAATATCGCCCATAGAGCTGCATTAATATTTTGAGACATTAATTTTGAAATAAGAACACTATGGCCGATATTTATAGTGGATTCTTATATTTAAGTACACAACCAATAAGAAATAGAGTCCATAACGGTCGAAACTATATTTTAGATACTTATAAGTAATTTGGTATGAATTTATATACTACGTATAAAATTTTGCCAAACTACTCACCGAATTGATTTTTCAGTCTTGAAACGCTGTATCGACAAAACTACTGTAATATCACAAATTAAATTGTTTAGCAATTTAATAATTTGATGCTTATAGACATCTTAGAAAGATCATAATAATGCTGATAAACATATTAAAATCTATAAACAATTTATTGGGAAAAATATATGATTATGATATCTCAAGACTGTACTCAAGACCTTTTTAAATATAAGAACTAATTATAATAGGCTTTCTACAGTAAACAATTATCTAAGCTTTAAGTAATTTCTTAAGCCGTAAGAAATTGACCAATCACAGTTGAATGTAAGAAGAATAATTGACTATGATTGATCAATTTCTTATGGCTTAAGACTTAAAGCTTAGGTAACTTATTGTAGAAAGCCCGTAAATATCGGCCTATGAATACTGGCCATAGTTACAGATATACAGTTTACATCAATGGAAAAGTCTTGCAAAACTATGAGTTCAATAAATTATAATGCAATTAAATGTTTTTATGTCTAATTTACCGCAGTTTATTACAACTTTCAGTAATGCAATATTCTACTTCGTGTTTTCAAGAGTCAAAAATAGAGATCGTACACAGTATAACAGAGATGAGTTAGGAGTCACAGTCGTGATATTACTGATTGACTGGAATGAAAATACTATTCTATCTTTACTTTACGTCTAATGATAAATTCATAAAAAGGACACAATAGTCAATGGTATTGTGTCATTCTATCTTTATCGTTCAACAGAATTCACTCTAGCCACAATCAGCGAATATCATAATCACGTGACTCTAGGCACATCACTAGTCTAGTTTCCACCGAAGCATTAATTCACATCCAATGTGGCGAACCAAAATTTATGATAAATCGATGGAAATGCGTTTGATTGCATTCATTTAATTCCCGCTTCGCAAAGTCGCTACTTCCAATAGAAACAGCGTACTGCATCAAAATAAATTCGAATTGAGGACTTTGGTGGAAACTAAATTGCTGTTATACTATAGAAGGTATGGTCCACTGGCGTTACAAATGATTCGAAGTACCTGACCAATCGGAAGAAATAATTTCAATAATTGGCCAATGCTTCAAAACATTTGCAGTATCAAATGGACCATAACCAGGGTTTCTAATCAGAAAAAATTATTTTACATCATAATTTTTTTATGTTTCATTACCCGAGCTGAAATCTCTAAGGGTGCGTTCTACTTAACATTCGAAACGCTTCCCTGTATCAATTCATTCTTGTTTAATATTTAATAACGAGGATAAAATGATGTTCGTAAGCGTTGTGAACGTTAAATGGAACAAATAGAAAGCAAATCAAGACTTCTTGATTTTTGTACGATGGTTCAATTAATTTTCCGAGCCGTTCGCAAGCGAGATAGTGAGACATATGTATATATACATATGCGATAAAGAACGATCGTAACCGCAATTATATATACAGGGTGTCCCAAACTTAAATGGCCAAACCTTTATCGATCCTCTATACGCTTTCGAAATTTGGCCATTTTTATTCGGGACACTCTATATCTATATACACATGCATGTATATGCACAGGATTTGAAATAATGATCTAAAGTATCTTTTGAACATTGCGTTTTAGGGAAAACCATTTTAGATAAAAATTTTGTGACTTCGGATAGAATATAAAATATCATTGATTTGATCTTGGTGGATGTTGTCAAGATTAGAGCAAGATCTTTGAATTTTTAGAATAGAATCTTCCATTTTTTAGTTTATATTCCCATAGCTTATCTTAAGAGCTTTCAAAACACTATAATAAAACATTTTTTCATTGAATTTTCATTTTACATGAAAACAAGAGGAAGAACTTCCAATGATCTTGAGCTTTACAAATGTTATCATTGTTATAACGTAAGCTACGAGAATATGGAATGAAAAATAAAAAGTTCTATTTTAAAAATTCGAAGGGACCTTGCCTTAGCCTTGGCTTTGCCATTCAATATCAAACCAATGGTACCATCTTATGTTCTCTTCAAAGTCATAAAACTTTTGTCTGACAGTTTTTCCTAAAATGCATTGATCAAGATATATTTAAGGTCATCATTTAAAATGGAACACTGTATATATGCATATATATATATATATATTACATTATTAAATAAATATATATATATTATTACAATTCTCTTTAGCGGCATGGATCATAAAAAATATATGAAAACAACATTCAATTGTACGATTGCGGAAGTTTTGTTCTTATAATAGCTCGGACTCATACAAGATTAGCTCGACTCTAACATTTACAATTATTTTATTATCGACAGGTGACTGCATTTGCAACACGCGCACGCATACCAGTACAGTAGGATCCGTTTACAGCGTATCTTTACTTATAGCGAATAGTAAAATAAGTGAAAAGAAAAAGAAACGAACGCATACGAGATGAAGACGTCGTTTGAATGTTTAACACGCGACGACGTAAGTTTAGTTGGAAGAATAATCGTATATCCACAAAAGGACACACGTCGTGTGCCACTTTTGAAGCAGATGTTAATTGAGTTGATGATAAGTAAAGCTGAAAAACAAGTATTGCACTCTCGTGATGTGACGTGACACAGCTGCTTTAGACAAATAAAGTACATACTTCATCTCAAGAGCAATGAGCGTCGCACGCGCACAATTTTAGGAATTACATTGTACGATCCATGATACAAATATTTCAATCAGTGATTTTAGTCTATTTTGACTGTGGAGTATATCTTTCGCACGAACGCATTGGTGCCCATATATCCGACTGTGCCGCACATAATACCCAGGGCCAAGCTGAACAATGCCATATAGCCAAAATAAAACGCCGTTTGAAAGAGACCGTACATTCTGTGAAAACATGAAAGGATGTAGATGGGACTTCAAATATTTGCGATCGAATTGCAAATATTGCCGTAAGATGTATATCTACTCACTTAGTTTTGAAGAAGAAGTAGTAAAAGGAATAAATGTAAACATAACCGGCCGTCGAAGCCGCTGCAAGAAAGCTCGTCCACTGCCTGCAGATAACATTAGCGTTATATGAAAGAAAAAGGCAAGGTATATACGATGTAAACTTACCATCGATAGTCTTCGGCATTCAGCAAGAAATATGTACATACGATAGTGACGCATACTGTCACTATCATGAGAATTACGAATACTAGTAACATAAAACCATAGACATAGTAGATCTTATATGCCCAAAATGAGGTAAAGACGAAATACCTGAAAATAATGATAATAATCGATAAATGTGACGAACTATTAAATGAATAACTAATGCCTATTTCCATTAAAGTAGATTAATTTTAATCTCGGCTCAACTTATTTTTCATTTTTTCCTAATTTTAAGAATTACAAAAAAAGATAAAGAATAAGTCAAAATTAAAATTAATCTAAATTGGAAATGGGCGTTAAGATATCAATAAAACTATTTCATACATCTCAATAAAAATCGAACCGAAGGGTAGAATTCCACCGAGCATTATGATTATTAGCGGTTCCATAAACCATTTCTTCTCGGGTATTGGTCGAGGCACTGCATTTACACGGCACGGAGCGTCAGGTGTCCCAGCGAGATTACGGCCTAGAATGGTACCTACCAGTGTCAGCGGTAATATCACAAATATGCAGATACATGTCACCGCAACCTGCGCATATACAATTGACATGAATTGACATGGAATGTAAAAGCAGCGGGAACGATCGAATTTGAATATGCAGTCACCAACCATGGATCCGAAAGGTATTGCTCTGCTGGCGTGGTAATACATGGCGATGAAATTGATAAAGAAAGCAGTACCACAGACCATGAGTGGTAACATAAAAGCGCTGAAGATCATTTGTTTGATCCACACACGTCCACCCATCCGTGCGTACAGTCCACCACCCGCATAACCGTTAATGGGCGATGTGGCAGCATATACAAATATTGCCGTTGACAACATTGAACCACGTTCTGTATAAAGCTCACCCAAGATAGCAAAGATAATTACGCTCAACACCACCACTGTGACCTTTACATACAAAAATGGAAACACAATTTTTTTCTATTCTTTTATTTTAAGAAATTAAAATATAGACCAGTAGAATAGTCAATTTTTATATTTAAGGCTCCCGAGTAGTTCACTTTTACAATATATCTAATAATTAATGTTTTAAAGCGATCTCATTACCTGGAGATACGATAGTGTCCCGGCGCTAAGCTAAGCATAGCGACACTACCATACTTTTATTTTACCCAAATTGTTTTTATTTACAAATGCCACATAATAAAAAATGTGTTATTTCATGCTTCTGCAGTTACGGTTCAAAACGACTACTCAGGAGTCTTAAAACCTCTCAAGTACAGTGTTAAGATGTCATAAGCCAATCACGGAGCTGCATCTTAAGACATTACTTGAAGCGCTCTTAAAATAAGAACAGACTTACCAGCAATAGAGATAATGAAATACCAGCAATAGAGATAATGTTTGTACCTGATAGCCTGCACCTATGAGAGCTGAAAAGAACATAGCATGACTCGCAGGCCTAAACACGTCTCCATGCACCTGTTTCCAACCATACTCATCGCCCAAATCTCTCTCCATGTCGTCCATCTCTTCATCTCTACTATATCTAGCATAATCCTTTCTTAAAGTACGCATCAAAATCATTGAAACAAGCCCGACGAGGAAAATTACCATCATGAAACTGTTGAAAATGCTAAACCAGTGTATCTGAAAAAAAAAAAAAAAAAAGAATTGTAGTTTATACAGTGCATACACTAATACTCTCCACGTTTTGTATTAGTTATGTCTAAAAATGTTATACAAACTTACTCTATGTTGAAAAAAGTTAGGATCCAGATACTTGTCGAATCTATCCTCAAATTTGATATTACTCTTCTTCCAATTAATTTCATAGCTAAAAGGTATACGCGCGCCTTGCACCAGTTTCACTCTGTTGTCACTGGTCAGATTAACATCCACTATTTGTTTACCGTTGTATCCGATATCAAACTTTTTATGTGTCCAAATATAATAGGAATCTGATACTGAAACTCCGTCATTGTTTTCCATCTCTCCTACAACACCTGTAACATAATGGTTCAGTTGTCTGTACTGCCTTGATACACGCAATAAAAAACACTTACCCCATATTGGTAAATCATCAATATACATCTGATACCAATACTGATTCTTTATTGCATATGCAAACGCTTTCTGACTTTCTTCGTTTAAACTTATCTGGCAGTATTCTGTTTTCGAGATATCCTCTGAAATATCACATTAGATCTTCATGCTTTTATACTTTGTACATTTTTAGGATCCATTTTCTATAGCTAATATATACTATGGAAACTCAAAATAAAATAGGTATATGTTCAATATTTGAAAAAAACAAAAATTTTAATCCAAAATTGTAGTTTAATGTAAAAATAAAAAACAGACTTTTGATTGAATAATACTGGTTGAACAATTATAGGTCTGTTTATGTTGCTTATACTTTTTACATATAGAACATTTTTCTTTTTCTCCAACCAATGAATGTACTTATCTCATTTTAAGTAAAATAATTTTAGGGAACTTCAAGCAACATAAATGAAAAAATGTTTGAATCAATGTCAATTGTAAATATATATTAGTCACATGTGCATACCTTTGAATTCAATTTCTAAACCACTGAACTTCAACTCAATGCCCTGTAGAGCCTCTGCCAAGGTCTCGTGATAATGATTGATAACATTCTTGGTACCTGTACAAAAGGGTAGGGAATAATAAGAATACGTCTCTTGACGATTGTGGTACGGTCCTACAGTGCTCATCCATAGCACAACCTCATCGCCATCCTCATACTGAAAACAAATAATAAATTCATCTTTAAGATACTCTCTATTTCTAGCTGACTTATGTCATATTTCTAAAGCATCAATTATAGCATGTGGTTATAGCAAGAGTTGAAGAATAGAATACAATTGAGAAATAGAACTACGTTATAAAATAGAATTCATTGAAATATAGAATATGATAAGAGAAAAGGATTGAATGCAACGTAATACAATAGGAATACAGTTAAATTGGAATTGAGATGGAATTTATTAATAGTATTTAGGTACAATGATAAACAGTTTCATTCTGATACAAATTTAAGTAAAGCAGATATTCGTTTCGATGTGGTAATTCAATATGAATACAGAACGAGAGAGGGAGAAGAAAGAAAGTTAACATAAAAAGACGTGTCTTTGGCGCGATGTTTGGCCTTTAAATGCCAACAGCAGGTCGCAGGCAACCTGACATTTCATGGCTTCCGCGCGTATATCTTGCTGGAACGACGTGTCACAGGTAGGCGTCGTCAGGATATACTCACGATGTGCGTGTGCTCATCGGCGAGGGCCGACAGCACGAAAAGGCCAAGCGCCAGCAAGCAGAGAAACTGCTGTCTTCGATACATGGTTATCAGTTCCTAAACGAGGCGCGCCGACCGGCCGGGCTCCCTTTACGCGTATGCACGAACAAGAGGAGATCCCACGAGTGAGACACGGTGACGGCGGACAATCTCCATATAGATTTTGTAATGTATGCCGTAGCGCAACTTTTAGGAGCAACAACACAGATGAGGAGACACAGGACACAGCGACGGACGGACACGTATGAAGGATACCGAAATGATGTATTCTGGTACTGGTACTCTGTACACTGCAGTCGCAGATACGTGCTATCACGAGGTCTGTTCTTTTTCGAAGAATTCTGAACTAGTTCTGTGAACTAGTGCATAAGTTAAGGGTAAAGTCACTAGATTAATAAAAGGTTTGTCCGCGTCGCATGCTCCAAATTAACCCAGAGAGCACTTGGATCACAGGTAAGGTGGCAGTTGGAGCCTTTGACTAGTGCTTGTACTCAGAGGTTCAAACTCTCGGTGGAAACTAGGCCACTGTTGCGGAATTTTGTGTGCAGCAACCTTAAAGGGCTCCGCACAATCAAAGGAATAGGGAACAGAGAATAAGAATTTTAACCTATCAAAAATCATATATTGTGGAATACACAGTTTCTGATAGGTCGAAATTCTTAGGGGCTTCGCACAATAAAAGAAACCGGACCAGAGAATAGAGAATAAGAATTTCAACCTATCATAATATATGATTTCTGATAGGTTGAAATTCCTAGTCTGTTCCCTGTTCCTTCTATTGTGCGGAGCTCCTAATAGTCACGAAAATTTGCTCCAGGGCCGATGATCTTTAAATAGTAGTCTCGTCGATGGACAAGTTCAAGCCGGCAAAGCGGCTATCTTCTCGGTACCACAAATTTATATCAATTGTCGATAATATCAACGCTCTTTTAAGTAGTAACAATTAATTAAAAATTTACTCAAGGTTATTAACAGTCTTTAATAATATCTCGACGGTGTCGAAATTAAGTGACTGTTTCATATCCACACTCTAAAGCCTAATCTATAATGGTTCTTTGCTTTCTATTCCGTGTTTTTTATCTCATGCATTTTCCTTCGTTGCGTCCATTTTATCGACAATCGCATTTCGGTGTTTCTTGACTTCTGGAAGTTCAACTTCTCGGTCACAGAAAAATAAAAAATTAAGTAAGAGACAAAAAGGCAAGAAATAAGAAATGATAAAGAGTTTGAAATAGGAAACAAAGAGCATATTACTGTAGTTTAGGCTCAATTATTAGAGAGTTTCTGATATTTTGCGTGCATTAGAGGAGGTCTCGAAGCAACCGCATGGTTGCGCTAAATACAGATGTCACTACGCGCGTTTCCGCGTTTCCTGCAGCCCGAGCGGCGAGCTGACCAAACCTGCGTCAGTCGAGAGTGAAATCGTGCAGTTCGTCAAAGTTATCACGTGCTGCTGGAAGAATTTCTACACGCGAAAAATCGAATTTGATTTTTTCCCGTCGATCTCGACCCTTCAAACGATCGTCTTTACGCCCCTTCAATTTGACGAATCAGTAAAGTGACATCGCCTCCATTCGACCACGGTAGGCACGATATACGTTGAGTTGACCGCCCAGAGGAGCGCCATAGTGAGCCATAACGACTGTGCAGCACGGTAAGTGTTACCGTTCATTTTCACGTACATCATCGCGTACCCGGGAAATTTCGCGCCGTCTGACCTCTACGCAAGTAACAACAACGAAGCGATGTTGTTGCGATTGTCACGCGCGAAAAAGTTGCGTCGCGGCAAGCCGGTCGTTGAAAGAAATCGCGAGGGAAAATTCTGAACAATACCACAATACGCCGGGCGCCATTCCCCGCCGGCGCGGTAAGGCAACCCCCTCGGTCTCCCTTCGATTAGACCGGGTCTACGATCCAAAAAAGTCTTTTGCTCCGATCCTTTTTGTCGTCGATCACCGCGGCGCTAAATATTCGTTGAGCATCGTTATTGCGCAAATCCCTGATAGTCGCATAACCGGATTTTCCACGGTCTCTTTTCAAACGCGAGATCGCTAGTTTTCCCGACCACGTCTCTCTCTTTTTCTCTTTCTCTCCTTTCTCCCTCCCTCTCCCTCTCGGACCGCATCCCAATCGATCTCCCAAGCGTTCCTGTAGAAGAGCGGCTGCTCAGAGTCTTTGCGCATAAAGTCCTTGCCGCGTGCGTGCATACTGCTCTGTGTTTTTTTTTGAACTCGTTTAAACACGATCATCAGACTAGGGGTGCATACCATTTTCACACTAACACGCTACAAGCATCAGTTTATAGTTTATTCTTGTCTATCAAATAAACAAGGAAAATTGCAAACACTAAATATATCCTAGGTCTATCTAATGTAATTTCTCGCATTGCAGAGTTGTGTGTTCCTGATTTTGAGTGAGCTCACGAAAAATTAATCGTCAAAATGGCAAATGAACCTGATATGCCCACCTTCAAGTGCGTACTGGTCGGCGACGGTGGTACTGGCAAGACCACCTTCGTCAAACGGCACTTGACCGGTGAATTTGAGAAGAAGTATGTTGCCACTCTAGGAGTCGAGGTCCATCCGTTGATCTTTCACACTAATCGTGGACCGATCCGCTTCAACGTCTGGGATACGGCTGGTCAAGAGAAATTTGGTGGCCTTCGCGATGGCTACTACATTCAGGGTCAGTGTGCCGTTATCATGTTTGATGTTACATCCAGAGTAACGTACAAAAACGTGCCCAACTGGCATAGGGATCTGGTCCGTGTCTGTGAAAACATACCTATTGTCCTTTGTGGTAATAAAGTCGACATCAAGGATAGAAAAGTCAAGGCTAAGAGCATTGTGTTTCATAGGAAGAAGAATCTCCAGGTATTTTTATATGCAAATAACATTATTAACTGTATATCTATTTTTCTTGTACATCCTTCAAATTTTGTTCATCCTTTTATTAATCTTTCAATGATGATTCAGAGGTCTGATGGTAAAGTGGAGACATTGTACTGTCCCTTTAATCTGAAAATCTTATTATCAGTATTGTCTGTACAGAGTGTCTTAGGATTTAACAGATAAACTACAGGAGCATAGTTTATAAGTGGAAATAAGAAAAAAAATGGAATATATAATTTGGCTAGAAATATTTTGTTATAAAGTTATAAGCAAATATTAAAATGGAACATGAAACAATGGAGTTTCTATTGTGCAGAATATGAAAATGTATATTTTGTCTATAGAAAGCTCGAATGTATTTATCTTGTGTGTGCACTCATATTCACTATCTTTAAAGGAGCACTTAGGTGCATAAAAACAAAATTTTATGAATTTTTTGCGAAAAAAACGAAATGAGATAGAGAAGTCATATTTGTTCCATTATAAAGATTATATTTTTTATATTTTATGTTTGAATTTTATTAAAATCGCTATTCACTTTTTTCCAAGTCATATTTTGAAAAAATGAGATTTGTGATGATCACTGCTGCTCCCATAAAAAAAATTGTCCGAGAACAATGCTACAAGTTGAAACATAGGTGTACTTTTTTCTTGACGTAATCAGTTTCTAAAATATTATATTTGAGTAAAATGGCAGTTGGTCAAATATACACAATATTTTATTTTAATAAATAGCTATGTGAAGATGATAGATCTACGTTTCAACTTTTGAAACTCGCACTGCTTTTAGTTTTTTTATAGAAACAGCAGTGGTTACCACAAAATCCATTTTTTTTCAAAACATGATTTAAAAGATATTAAATAACAACACATTTTTTAATTATTTTTAATAAATTTTAAATGTGAAATAGAAAAAAGTATGATCTTTATAATGGGACAAACAGCTTCTCTATTTTTTTCTACAAAAATTTGTAAAGTTAAGAAGCATTTATACTGACCATAATTGTATGCCGTAATTTGAAAAGTTGACCAATCTAGTATTCTCAGTCGACTGTAAGAGAGGGATACTCGACTGTAATTAATCAATTCTTACAGATTATGGCATGCAGTTGCAGCCAGTATAAATGCTCCTATAGATTTTGTTTTTTTAACGCGTCTAGGTATATATACTCCCTTAAACATAATATATATGATGTGAATATACACGAGATAAGCACTTTTCAACGAAATATACACTTTCCTATTATACGTAATGGTAAATCCGTTGTTTCATATTTTGTTTATGCAATATTTATTTATGCAATAAAGCATTTCTGGCAAAATTTCATATAACATTTTTTTTAAATTTCCATTTGTAAAATGCTCCTGTAGGTTCGTCCGTTAAATACTGAGACACTGTATAATTTTACAAGGTGTATAAAATATATAATTTTTATGTTTACAGTACTACGATATCAGTGCAAAAAGTAATTACAACTTTGAGAAACCTTTCCTATGGTTAGCACGCAAGTTGATTGGAGATCCAAACCTCGAATTCGTCGCTATGCCTGCGCTGCTGCCACCGGAAGTCACTATGGATCCACAATGGCAGCAACAAATTGAGAAAGATCTTAAAGAAGCTCAAGAAACAGCATTACCAGAGGATGATGAAGATCTTTAGTTTATTTAACACATTGGGGATGGTCTTTACAGAGAGTAAGGCCTATTATAGGGTGCTCCGTGGTCGTATCGCGCACTCGTACATCTTCATAGAAGTCGAAGATTCTTTCTTTAAGAAAAATATAATTTACATGCAATATTTAGTTCGATGCTTTATGCTGGCACTCAACTTCTGTGAATTTGCATGTTACATGTATAGCCTTAAAGACGGGTCGCTTAAATACGTTGTAATACGGAATGCGCAACATGTGTGTGATTGTGTATGCGATGTGCACTTGAATGTTTAGATTTTATAAAATTCTTATGTAATAATGGTGATATATTATCACGTAAATTAGAAACAGAATAAAATAATGGTGAAACTGCGGAAATGACTTGTGATACGAATTCATAGAACCCAGCTGATTGAAGCTGATACAACGTAATATGAAACAACCGAAAAAGAATTCATTACATTTTCAGATTCGCTCGTTTGTATAGATGTGCGTGCGTGCGTGCGTGTGTATGTACATATATACATAAGAAATGGAATTGTGTAAGGCGTGCTGTATATTAAACACAATCACGCTAACCCACTTTAAGGCATATAAAAAGTAACATCATGTGTTTTTTATTTTTGTTTTATTTTCATACTTTCCTAACACAAAGTATAGATAAAAACTGCCAATTCTGAAACGGATAAAATTGTGAGCAAAATGCTGTCAAGTTCAAATGTAGCAAATAGAACTGCACTGGCATCAAATGCGTCTTCTTGTAAATCCAGATACATTTTCTATAGCAATTGGCTAATCGGTCAATCGCTAAAGACGGTGCAAGTCACTTCAATCTCGCTACGATAGAACAAGATAACACGTTTGCTCTCGATTGAACATAGTAGATCAGTATGCAGTGATTAATTTATGAGAAAGAATCTTGCGATATTTACAAAATTAATATTAGAAGTCACTGTTTACATACTTAAGTATGGACAGCAAAATAAAACTGGACTGAAGTATCATTAAAAAAAACTACCTTATGCCATATATACACTTTCTTGATGAAACTGCTTAAGAAACTTACTAGTGTGTAAATTGAAAGGTACGAATGTTGAGAGAGCGACCATCTTTCGTGAGTAAGCATCTCCCGTGGTGTAGTCTTCTATTTTAATAGAAAGAATGTTTCGAGATTGAAGTGAAACAGATTCGTAACCTGTTGCGTCTGTCCCGTTTCGACAAGGACTGTTTGCTATTTTTATAAGCAAAAGATGTATGTATGATTTGTTCAACTTAAATTATATGAATTGTTTTTTTTCTACACAAGGAAATCCGTTCTGTGTTAGGAGTGTGAAATTGTTAACCTTTTCCTTTGAAATCCATTCCCATTAATCGAGAAATCTGATAGAAAAAATACATTACACCGCTGAATATCTAACATAGAAAGGAACTGGGAATAACACATTGCAACATGTATATTTAATTCTTGTATACTTCTAATAGTGTTTCATTGTTCTGCTTGAAGCAGATTGTATCACGCTGATGTATGAACTTTAATAAATTATCAAACTGTTTTTGAAGCTACAATGCCTTCAGATTCATATTAATTCGTGTAATCCATTTTACTAATTTAATGGTTTGTTTATTTAAAACTTTACTTATACAATACATCTACCAATGCAGATACATGAAAACTGAAGAAAGAATGAAAGCAATATTCTATAAACACACACAGAATGGCCCACATAGTGTTACAAGCTATTATCTCTGAAAGTATATGTCAAGTGAAAAATATGTTCACAGACAAAAGTTTTATGATTTTGAGGGGGACATAAGATGGAACTATTGGTTTGACTTTAGGTGGCCATGTCAAAATTAAGATAAAAAGTAACTTTAAAATTTTTAAATAGAACCCACACCATTTTTATTACAAGGCTTGAAAGTTACAATATTGTTAACATTAACATTTTACCTAACGACTTGAAAAGTACTTCATGAAAAAATATTTTATTATAGTGTTTTGAAAAGCTCTTGAGGTGTGCTACAAGAATATGTAATGAAAAGTGGGGAATGTCATTAAAAAAATTCAAATTAATCTTGCCCTAACTTTGGCAACATCAAATCAATAGTTCCATTTTATGTTCCCCTCGAAGTTAAAAACTTTGTCTGAATATATTTTTCATTTGACACATACTTTTAGAGATAATAGCTTGTAACACTTACGAGGGCCATCCTGCGCGCGCGCACACACACATATATATATATCTCAATATATATAATTGAATTGATACTTGTTAATGACTAAAATTATACAATTTACAATGTAGCGAAATGCGTTCTTTAAATACGTAAATTATGTATACGTCTATTATTATATTATCTATGATGGTCATATCTTGCGCATCTTATCAAACTTTCACTAAGCTGATTTATATTTTCTTTATTACACAGCACAATTCTGCTTTATTTTGTAACAGATATTTATTGAGTTTAATTTCGTTGCGCTTTTTTGTCCTTCTTCAATATCGCCTTTTTGCCCTCGAGAATATTCTGTCGCTCGAAGTCCGTAAGTGATTTCAGAGTGTTAGTGATTACACCAGTTCCTAGAGTTACCATCCCATCTCGTAGTGTAAAACGTTGTCCCTTCTCCAATACCATTGGTCTTAGCAACTTTAGTACGAGTCTGCAGTAAAAACAGTGAGTATAGAAAAATGAACGTAGAAAATTCTTGAAAAACAAATATCTTACGTGCTATCTTCTCCTGGCATGGCTAAATCCTTTCCTACTATCGAACATTGCACTGCAACGTCCCACGTTCTACAAAACATCTGTAATTGTATCATATTCGCAATCGGTTTTTTCCTACCACCTTCTTGTTTACTCAACAGGTACACTTGCGCTTCTATGTGATCGTACGCCTTCATAGAACCAGGTTTACACATTATCATGCCTCTTTTTACTTCGTCTCTCTTTAAACCTTTTACTAGAGCGCCAAGTTGATCTCCGGCATGGGCTTCCTCTAATATCTGATGGAACATTTCTATACCTGTGATTACGCTTTTAAAAACTTTATTATAACCAATAAACTCGCAATCCGTCCCTTTCTTCACTTTACCACGCTCTAGTCTACCAGTAACCACGGTACCTCTACCAGGAATAGAATATACATTTTCTACCGGAAGTAAGAAGGGTTTATCCAATTCTCTTATTGGAGTCGGGATTTGTTTATCTACTGTTTCTAACAACTGCAGAACAGTCTGTGAACCTATTTCAGGACTTTTTCCTTCAAGTGCGCAAAGCGCACTACCTTTTATTATTGGAATATTATCGCCGTCGTAACCCATTTCAGAAAACAACTCTCGTACTTCCATTTCTACTAATTCTACCATTTCTGAATCAGCAACATCGACCTTGAAAATATTGAATAAAGTTTTAATACGTTTATTATTTGACCTTTGCTGCTTTCGCCTATATTATATTAATAAGAATAAACACCTTGTTAATAAACACAACGATATGCTCGATACCAATTTGTTTAGCAAGAAGCAAATGCTCTCTAGTTTGTGGCATTGTACCATCCGTGGCAGCGACGACCAGTATAGCGCCATCCATTTGAGCAGTTCCTGTTATCATATTTTTTATGTAATCAGCATGACCTGGGCAATCTGTATGTCCATAATGACGATTTTCTGTTTGATATTCAATATGTGCGACATTAATGGTAATGCCACGAGCCTTTTCTTCAGGAGCATTATCGATTTCACTATATCCCTTAGCTTTTGCTAATTGCTTCTCAGACAAGACTATTTACAAGTTTCTGTTAGTTATGCCTTCATTTGCAGATAATCATCTTATAAATAAATAAATAAATACCTTTGGTAATAGCTGCTGTCAGAGTGGTTTTGCCATGATCTACATGACCTATAGTGCCTATATTGCAATGTGGTTTATCGCGGCTGAATACCTTCTTTTCTGTACGTACAGCATAGAATCTTTGACTGGTAACAGTTGGAAGGAATAGCCGATTGTTCAATTGACGACATTGCTAAAAAGTATATGATATAAAATTAAATATAATCTATTTAGCAAGAAATTATATCATTTTTGTAACACCGAAACAATGACTGCATTTCGATATATAGGTATGTATACTGCCAATACTAAAATCTATAGTTCACATTACTATACATTTTCATACTGGCAGTATATACCAAAAGATGGCCAATATATGAACGTATTTATGTTAAAGACAATAAATTAATGAAATATAAAAATAAAAAAATTAGTAAAATCAAACTATGTACAGAGTGATGCATTTAAAATGTTACAAGTATTATCCCTGAAAGTATGCATTGAATTAAAAATGTGTTCAAACAAAAATTGAATGATTTTAAGGGGGAGTAATAATGATAAAACAAAAAAAAATCAATTTTTCGAAGTCGAAAGATCACTATATTATTCTGGACAAAAGCATTAAAGTACAAATATTAAAAAATTAATTACAAGATGTAGTACTTTATTCTAGCACATAAAATATTAAATATCTTGTACATACTAATTTTTTGATAAACATACCTTAATACCTTTATGCATAAAACAATAAAATAAATTAATTGACGTAAACACAATTGCTTTTCAAAAATGATATGTAGTTACACAACTTGTAACACTTTAAGGGTCCGTATGCCACTCCATACATATTTTAACATGTAATATAAAAACATTGTAATTTTTATGAAAATATTGATCAAAGTAGTGCTCATTTACAATCAAATTTTCATAAATAGCAATTTAAGAACTAATATATAAAAAGTTCTTAAGCTGATTCTACAATGAGTTGGTAATCCTAAATCTTATGATTCTACAATAAACTATTAGTAATAAATCAGAAATCAGATGCTAGAAATTAACCAATTATAGTCAAATGTGAGAAGAATAATTGAATGACTTTGATTTGTCAATTTCTAGCTTCTGACTTCTGATTTATCACTAATAACTTATTGTAGAATATGTAATTGTGTGATTGTTATACCATAAATTTTTTGAGGCTGTCAATTAACTATGGGATAGAGAGATCCAGAGCCTCACTATCCTGTATACATTTGTCATATGACAAAAACGCATAAATAAAATAGTACTCTAAGACTATCAATTTTCTTAAGACTGGCCAAATTAAACTTTTTTCCTTTCTATTAGTCGAGCTAAACAATTTGTTCTACAATTAACTTGTAGATGCTAGAAATTATCACCTATTTAGATTAAGACTTAAGATTTCCGACTACCGTTTTATTGTAGAATCAACATTATAAAAAGAGAAGAAGAAATAGTATCAGCATTATACGATTATTGAGAATCGCCATTGTTGACCATAAATCCAGAGTTAAGGAATTGTTCATGACAACCATCCACTTACACATTTTAGCAGTTGCTTGGCGAAGATAACTTGCTTAAGAGTCTGTTTTAACACTGAAACAGAAAGATTTGCGTGATGAAAAAACAAACATTTTATTACTATCTGCACTTAACCTCATCTCTTCTGCAACGTATATATATAATCGTATATAATAACAGGTTTAAACATGTTTCGGTAGAAAAGTGTTAAAACGATCGGCAAAAATTCGCCTTAAAATTCTGTCTATCGTGAACATGTCTTGTATTACGTATTTTACACTTACCGGGATTAAACATCATTCTTGAAGAAACAAGCGCCATGTTTTTTTGTGTGTGGCTAGAAGTACTAGAGAGTAGAGAACGTGTTAAAGCAGGGTGATGGTAACCAGTGTTGTCAATCTGAGGCGCTAAAATTGTCCAATACGGCTCAATGCTTTTCAACCATTTCCAACGTGAAGAGAGAAAAGTGTTGTTGGCCAAAGACTTTAGATAACACCTAGATATTTATATATCACCAATTTAATAATTAGGGAATTTAGAAAGATATTACGAATCAAATGTTTCTAACCATCACATTCTTTAGCTTTTTTTTTGTTTTTTAAATTACTTTATTCATTTGAAGTATAAAAGAGTATAATGTAAGTTAATTAAATATTTAAATCTCATTTTATTTTTAAATGATGTAACAGCTAAACAAAATATTTGACATTTTAGAAGAATAATATATATATTGAGAAAAAGTAAAGTGTTAATTAATATAATTATGTATAAGATTTTTTTATTCAGATTTAATTAAATTTTGAATTTAAGTTACAGAATATATAGATAAAGTATTTGTTTATTAACAAAATATAATATATTTTAATATTTATTTTAATATTTATATTTTACATAAATATTAAATGACAAGAGTTAAAACATTATTAAAAAATGACACGTGAGTTTACACATTCATAAATGATTTAACAGCTTTTAATTTAATTAGTAAATTTTTATTTTATTTTGATATTCTATTTTCTATATATATCACAGTCACAAAGTGTTAATGTTAATTCAGTGAATGTATATACTTACTGTAGTTTGCTGTAGTCAATGTATACATTTACGTATAGTATACATTGACTAGTACTACACTTGCAGATGTATACATTTACTAAAGTTAACACTTTAACTATGACATATATACAATCGTACATATTATAGATATATAGTTCTATGATTTCAGTTCAACTTCTTTTCTGTCATAAAGATGATATGTACAATTTTATTATTAATTATTCACTTGTCCCAACAATTTTAATTTTAACGACTTAATGAAAATTCGTCTGTTTATTATCTAAAATAAACGTTGCAACGAACAATTTACGTATTATTAACAATAATACTATATAAATTTTTTATAACATTTACAATTATAATCAATAGTAAATTGATTAAGAAAATATTATATATATATATAT
>NW_017306018.1:962104-962828 GCF_001594115.1 Trachymyrmex septentrionalis | reverse complement strand
ATATATTATAGTTAAAATAAGTATGATAATAATGTATATTTATATTATATAGGATAGAAAAATATAGGCATATTGGCGCATATCGCAGACGTAATGATTATAAATACGACTTGAGAATTCATAAATTCTCGCATGCCCGCCCCTGTTTCTCTCGTTGTTCGCTTCTCAAGATGATGGCGTTTGACGGCGTTCACGGGGCGCCGCGCCGCGGCATCCGTACTTGTGAGACGAAGTTGACGTCATCAGCGCGTGCGCGCCGCGTTGGGACGGCACTGCAGAAGCAGGCGAGTTCGCGAATGTATCGATTTTGCGATCGTGCCTCTCTCACGGTGCCAGTGCGTCCGTCGTTTCCTTTAGTTTTTTAGTGGACGTACACGTTGTACATGGATAAAACCGTGAATGGGATTACCCGCTAGACACGTCGCTCCGTACACCGCCCGCTGACTCGCAATTCCTCGTCATCCTTCACCATGACCAAGGATAGATTAGCAGCCCTCGTCGCGGTGAGTGACTACACTTGCTAGTTTGTCGCTCTTTCTCTCTTTCTCTTTCTTTCTCTTTTCAACTCCTTGTACACGATGCTCGGAGCTGCACCATCGGCATACGTATGTATCGTCGTCGTCGTCTTCGTCGTCGTCGTCTTCGTCGTTGTCGTCGTCGTCTTCGTCGTTGTCGTTGTCGTTGTCGTCGTCGTTGTCGTCGTCGTTGTCGTCGTCGTCGTCTT
>NW_017306018.1:939660-962004 GCF_001594115.1 Trachymyrmex septentrionalis | reverse complement strand
CGTTGTCGTCGTCGTCTTCGTCGTTGTCGTTGTCGTTGTCGTTGTCGTCGTCGTTGTCGTCATCGTCGTCTTGTCGTGGTCGTCGTCGTCGTCGTCGTCGTCGTCGTCGTCGTGGTCGTCGTCGTCGTCGTCGTCGACGTTGTCGTCATTCACGCGTGACTCACGCCCTACGACTCGACCGTAAAGATAATGTCACTACTCAGCAACACGGATTCGTCGCGAGTCCAAGCAGTCGCCAAGAATCGCCGAGGAGGCACAACTGGTGGATGACAGACGTTCATCCGCTCGCCCACGCCTCGGCCCACCTCGACGATCCGAGCTGACAGGTGTTTGCACTCGGAATGACTATCGGTCATTATATCGCGGTGCTGGTGTTCGTTGTCGTCGCGGACCACCAAACCGGTGGATCCATGGCGACTATGGCCGACCTTGCCGTTTATTGACGACACACCGATGAATGGAGAATATATTCTTATTGCCGTATCGTGAGATCGGTGTCTGCCTCGACGAAGATCGCGCCCGATGTTGTTTGGCAGGATGACATCTACGTTCATTCACGCCACGATCGGTATGGGATGCACCAACTTCCGGAAGTTAACTGGATTCACTTTTTGTCAATGTCGACATTTCATTAAAATAGAGCGAGTGATCAGCTTTATCAGCACACCTTGTTTCATAGAGTTTCACTTTCAAGAGGCTCGTATATGTTTGTAGTGTCGGAAGTTGTATTCATTGAGTCGACGGTCGGTCTAAATCTCCATTAATCGCATGCCTATATCGAAGAGGTTTCCCAACGAAAACTACATTATTCCAATGTAACGTGCTCCGAAATGAGGAAACTTTCTTGTATCGGGATACTTTCGACAATTATTTATCATACCATGTCGTAGAACAGAAATGAAAAAATTACTTGTGGACGAAAAATTCGTGTCTGTTATTTGTCAGCTTCAATAGATTAACGCAACGAATATTCCGAGCTGAAACGAATGTCGCGCTGTATGAAAAGATTAATCGTGACTATGCACGGTGCCGTAGTACAATGCAGCGAAATTCGTCACATAAATGCGGCGCGATTGCACTTGTCAAATATTCGAGCGCATTGTGTGGAGCCGGCTTCGAAATTCGCCAAGATTCACGCTTTAATTGATAACGCTATCATTGTTATGTCAACTTGTCAATGATATCGTTGATGACGTGACGAATACGCTATTCACTCCTTCGTGTTTTTCATGAAAGCATATCGATTGAATCAAAATAGGAATCCACCGATATCGGATAAAGATATTCATGCAATATCATTAACATCACTGATGAATGAACGAAAATGGATAGTGACATGTAAAATGTCTGATATCCTTTGGAAATCTTGAAGAAATTGTTTTTGTCGAATTGTTTTCCATGTTATATACGTATATTTAAACATTTAAAATATTGTCCACAATGTTCTTTTCATTATCACTATACAATTTTTTTTAAGACTTTTACAAGTTATATCTAGACAAATATATCCACATACAGTATAAATATTATACCTCTGAAGAAACAGTAGAATTTTTTAATTGTTTGCTAACAGTTTTATTTGGTATAGTTTATTACGTGGTATTGTAATAATGATAAGTAACGAGAGAGCGGAAATTATTTGACCGATTTTCTTTTTGTTATGTATTCTCAGTTATAATACGTTTAATTTTCCAAATTGAGGATGTATGATACGCATCGAATATCATGCTAGCTGATGACTCATTAATCGGTATTCGGTGAAAAACACGTAGGTGTGGGCGTAAAGTCAGACCGACACGATGTGACGTTATTTAGAGGATTCCCTTGATTCTGTCATTGGCTATTGTTATCGTATTAATAATATTGTATTGTCACCGTATTAATAATATTAATTGTTTGAATTTTTCTCTTAAAAGTACTATCCAAAATCGATATAGATCAGATCTATATTTCGATATTTAGAAGTAGCTTCTTTTACAATTGAATATAATAGGAACACAATGTGCGTTGCAGTTTGAGATTTTTTACAAGTAACAATTATGATGCTTTTTTTTACATTATTTGGTTCTTTATAGAAGATGCTTGACATACAAATATGTGTTTATAGGATTTATTTAATTTAAAAGGAATTATGTGTAATACCAAGTAATTATAATGTAATACATCATGGAAGTGCGATGAAATGAATCAAATAGAAAAATAACGAATATCAACATTTCTAAACATATTTTTCAAATTCAGATTGATTTGAATTTGATATTTGTGATTATAATTGCATCATTAAAAAATCGTGGTTAGAAGGTTCATTTTTATTATTGTTATAATGTTAGTAATAATAACTTTACATATATAATTCTTTCAAATATGGAAAAATTGTACTATAAATTATGATAATTTCAACTATTAATGTAGTAAAATATTAAGATACGATTTTTTATATTTTTATATCATAAATACAATCGTAATTATAGTGAATATAATTTTATTGACATTCGTTAATTGTTTATATGATAATAATAACTAGGCGGATAATGGTAAAGAAAAGCTAAAAAAACACATATTTTTAAACGGTGTGATATTATTATTATATGATTAAGTGTTACATTTGATTATATTTTTAACTAAAAATTTACTATTTATATTGTAAAAATTTACTAAAGTCGGTCATCCACGAGCAGTACACAGCTCTCCCACCAGAGGGACGCAACACAACGGAGTTCAATTTCTCCTAAGAAGAAAACCAATTGGCATACAATGAAAGGCGCAGCAATTTGAGTTCAAATTTCGGCGACAAAAATAAATGAGAGATATATATCTTAGTACAGTTTTCGGTTCTGTACAAAAATTCAGAAACTTTATTCCTGATTATCTATACAGTTATTTATACGTATAGAAATCTGACATAAATTAAGAAAATATAATAATATTAATCATTTCTAATAAATGGTTAATATTATACTATATTTTCTTAGTTCATACTAAAAATTTATGATAGAATCAAATGAATCAGGAGCATAAAAACTGATATTCTGTGCGTAAACAAATTTATATCTCTTTTCTACATTAATAATAAACGTTTCGATCTTGTAATTAGGTCATCTTCAATATTACAAAATTAAACGGGGTTACGTATATATGATGTTATATTGCCGAAGTTTTTCTAACTATATTAATTTTACATTAATACCGCTCGCATTTTATATGCTCTCACAGTCGATCCTCTGAGAAACAATTTGACCACTGAGCGGGGTATGCAAATAGCATCAATGTAAGATTAATGTAATTAGAAAAACTTCGGCAATATAACATCATATATATGTAACTCCTTTTTGTAATACTGAAGATGACCTAATTATACCGTTTGTTATTAATGTAGAATAAGAGGTATAAATTTCTTTACGCACAGAATATCCAGCATTTATGCTCTTGATTCATTTGTTTGATTTTTAGTTTATATGATTTATTTATTATTTTTATAAATAATACATAGTTGAGGCGCTATTCGTCTTCAAATTTCTAATTGCTGATATGACTTTTTTTTGAGTGTAGATGTGATTATACTTAAAGGGTAGAATATCATTAATATAACTACAGTTTATTATAGTAAACCATAAATCACTATATGTAGGTCCTTGTACTACTTTGAATATAATGTTTGATCACAACATTTTATAGTACAATATGCAAGTCCTGTTTATATGTAAGATAACTGTGCAGTAAATGATTACACGAATGCATATTATAGTTGTGAAGATCATAATTTAATGTTGAAACATCTATAATGTGTATGGTTAAAACAATTATAAATTTATAGTTGCCTCTAAAAATGACTATAAAATATAATTAAATTGTGATACTTGCAACCATTTTTTTCTCTCAGTGTGTATTTATCTTTTTCTCATTTTTTAGTAATTATAAATAATTTCCGAATAATATTTCAACGTAAAATACGAATTGTATTTTAATGTAAAAAATTTATATCTGCATTGCACGGCTGTTATTACAAATCATCGGCGACGTTTCGTCGCTATTCTGCGTAAGAAATGTAAAAAATTCGAGCCTCTTCTATAAATAACCGAGATTCCTTTATGAAGAGATGTGATGAATATACATATCGCGAGAAATTTTTCCGCGCAGAGTATGAGATAATTCTTTCTCGAAAATGATGACGAACTTTATTACAATTGTGATTTGCGTGTCACGTCATTAATTTGTTCTAGAATGTGTTTAATGATCTTTTATGTTTATTATCAAGGTTTCTGTTAATCAATATATTATTGGTTGCACCTATCAAATTTTCAAATAACAATTCATTCTTACTTGACTCGACAGCATTTATTCTTTCGGTAATTTCGCTCGTGAAGGTTACCCCTACTATAAGCTTACAGTTTACATAGCGAGTGTTAATCGCTTCAAATCACTTCACGTCTTTACTATGTGTTCTATACGTTCGAAAGAATGTAGTGAATTATTTGTGTTGTTTAAAAATCGGTGCTATTGGAGAAAATTATGGGCTTTATCGATTGATCCACGATATCATCAAACGTTGTATGTATATGACCTATACAGGAGGTTATCGTATAAATGATTATCCCTTTTTATCTCGTAAATTAACAGAAATAGATCTAATAAATATAATATCAAATTAAATGGCTCTAACTAAACTTTATTGTAAGCGCAGTAATTACTGTAAAAAATTGTTTATGTTGGAGAATCAAGGGATGTGTATAACTTTTGTACGATAAAGTAAATATTTCGATATATAATAAAAGTTGTAGCATCTGTTTTAACGAGTAATATCGTTACAACGATATAACAAAATTATTTTACAAATTAAGCAAGTTATTTTGGTTTAAAGTTTAGCGGGCAACTACTATACCTTTTCAGTTTCGGCCCTGCGATGTCGACTTCCGATTCTCGCATTGATGATTGACATATAACATGTTTTTATCTGATCATGTCAATTGTTAGTATGGAGAGTCGGAAGTTAGTATCATCGCAGGGTCGAAACTGAAAAGGTAGTAGTCGCCCGTCACACTTTAAATCGAAATAACTTGTATAATTTGTAAAATAATTTTGTAAAATAATATCATACACGTTGTACTCAACGGACACTACAACTTTTATTATATCAAAATATTTATCGTGCAAAAATTATGCATATCTCTCCGTTTTCTAATATATAATAAATAATTCTTTTCAGTAATTACTGTACTTACAATACAGTTATATAGGTTATTTGTGCGTTTTTGTCATATGACAAATGTGTGCAGGATAGAAGAAAGGCTCTCCTTCGGATCTCTTTATCTTACAGCCAATCAACAGGCTTGAAAAATTTGTACAATAAAAACGTACAAATGAAATAACATTCTAATTTGGTATTATATTTATTAAGTCTATTATTTTATATGTAAAATTCCACGTTCAATGGAATCCCGAAAATATATATTGCATGTGAAATTATATAATCTGTTATTTTTCATGTGCTGCAATATTACACGATTTTGCTAAGTCAGAAAAAAATCTAGCATAATCATATAATTTCACACAAATATTTTTTTTAATGTAGCACTATGCAATCCAAGAAAGAATAAGCGAATCGCTGAACTGGGACAGCTAATCCGGTCTGAAATTCAGTCTTATCACATCACAAATCGAAATGAGAACGCTGCTCGATCGTGTGAAAATTACGTTGTGATAGCATCTAAATATGTACATACAATCCTGAATATACCTGCAAAAAATTTGCAATGAAATGTTAAAATTATATTAATTTTTAGTGAGCGTTTGTGGGAAATCCGAGCTATGAAATTCCAAATTATATTAATAAAATTTATCTTGAATTATCAGGAAATGTTATATATAAATGAAATTTTATATATTTTGGCTATTGAAAAATGTAGATTGGCAATTAAATACTTTTTGTAATTAAACTTGCTTGAAAATTGGCTGGAAACCGTCGATAAATATGAAACTGTGATGTTATAGATATATGAATAAGGTATATTTTACGGGAAAACTCATGTTTACGTTGTTACGAATAAATACAGCTCATATTTACATCTATATATATATATAGCATTGAAACCATCAATTTTTACCAGAATTACGCCGATTTCAATTATCGCTGATGTATTATATGTCGAAACAGAAACGCATAATGATTTGTGTTCGGTCGCTAAATTTTGTTGGATAACACCATTATTTTGTTCAACGTTGGTGTATCATCATTATCGGGTCACAATATCCTCCGGAATATCCTCCGTTCAGTTGCTCAATAATTTACGCGAAAGAAATTTATCGTGAAAATCTAACCCGTGTGAAAACGCGATATTGATTGGGGAAATGACACGAACAACGTACGCTCTTGAGTTCTCTTGTAGCATCGCGTTACCGTGCGCGCGGTATCTGTAATCGTTTCTTAATTATATGCGAGTACCGTATCGATTAAGTGCACATAGAGCCTCAACGACAACTAGGGCGATCGAGAACGAGCACGGTCGTGAATTTGACAAGCATGGTATTCGTTTATGCCGTGAGAAGAATTATATATATTCTAAAGTATAATATATAAATGTTTTTCAATACAAAAACGTACGTTTAATTTTATAAAATTTGTACATTATACATTCATAGGTTTTATTTTATGCATATTACTGTAATATAAATGCAGATTACATAAATTGATACGCATTGATCGATTTTATAAAATTTCTTGAAGAGAGTTTTATTTATCTTTTATTTTATTTTGTATGTTGTCCTTCATACATATTTAATGAATGACACAAGAATAAAATGTAATTTATTGAGTGGAAGAATGACAGAGATTGATATACATATTTCTTTCGTAAAATCGTATAATATTGGATTAACATTTTTCTTTAGTTGTCTGTATGAGAGATTTATTACTCTTGTTTTCTAAAGTATTCGAGAGTATAAAAATGCATTAGTATTCTGTACGACAGTTAAAAAATTCTTAATATTATATAATATTCTCTAACTTTGATTAATATTTATTTAAAATCTTCTGCGAGGAACACATAATGACATTCTGCAGATTCTTTGTTCCGTAGAATTTCCATTCCATTTTCATATAACAGCATTAAACTTATAATGAAAGAAAACTCAGTGGTTCGCTATAGCTGTCGGTAATGAAAGAAATTTTCCCGCGAGCGATCAGTCGATTACGCTTTCTGCGTTATATATTCGCTACCGGAAATTATATTTTAATAGTGTTGATGAACTATTTCTTTTTAGATAATATTAAGTGAAAATCGATCGACGAGATTAAACACATATGAATGGAAAATATCATTTTTAATTAAGGTGATTCTTTGTGCCTAAAAACAAGTCATCAGCAACTAGAAAGGTGGATATTAAAAAAAAAATACGATTTTTGATCTCCATGCAGAACTTTAGAGCTTTCGATAATTCAAGTTTGAGATAGTTTCACTAGGACCGAAAAATATAATAGACATAATACCTTCATAATTTATGACTCAACGTTGTCTTGTATGCCATGAATTAAGTTGAGTTCGCAGGTAGCAATGAAATCGGAGAAGCAATAAAAAGTAATTTCGCAACATTTTACAAATTGTGAGATGCAATATGTTTTCATTAATTTATACTAAGATTAAATTTACGTAAAGTTACAATTATTTAAAATTATCATGCAGTTTTAAAACGCGTTACTGTAAATTGAAAAAAATTTAACTATAATTATTTAATATCTCGATAAAAAATATTTTTTATACGAATTCTATATGAATATATATAAATATGTATAAACATACATACTTAATGTAACATGTATAAATATTAAAAAACGTATATATATAATTATATGTGAAATACATATATCCTTCTTTCTTTTGTAAAATTACTTTTTATTGTTTCTAGCGTATTAAAAATAATAATAATAATAATGAAAAGTAGTTAAAGGGATAATTTTCACATTGTTTGTTTTAGAAAAAAATCAAGTTTGGAGAATTATAAAAAAAATTGCTCATATATAACTGTGCATAATTTTATATATAATTATTATATATGAGAATTATAATTATATTATAATTCTCATATACATATAATATAAGAATTATAATTATATTATAATTCTGTCATATTTTTCCAAACTTGATTTTTTTCTAAAGACAATGCGACATTTACTTCTTTAACTGTTTTCTATGTTTTCTTATTTTATATTTGTAATAAAAATAACTTGTTAAAATAAATATAAATAAGTTATAATAATTTAATTACTGATTTAATTAATCTTTATTCATTGGATAGAATTGTTCAATGTAGGCGATAAAGTAATTGGTGATTTTCTTAAGATTAATTGATAACAGTTTATTTACCTACATATAAAAAAAATATATAATGAAATGAGATAAGACGAAAGACGAAATAAAATAAGATAATATAAAAATGTAATGTGATTCACATTAATGAATCTTTACTTAAAAATCGTTGTGTCAAGACGTATAATGCACGCATATTCTTGAAATTTATCATCATTTATTAGTATGATTTTCTGCTACGAAAAAATTTTTGTTATCTATGTATTTTTATTTGTGTAATGGAGTTTGGCGCTTTATGAATGAATGTAGGAGGAATATTTAAAAAAAAATAATTATAATTGCCAATGTATTGTGTGTGTTCCTCCAATTCGTATTCAGTTTCAGTTGTGATTTCAATAGTCTATTAACTGTTGGGAAACCTACACATTATATGAAGAATTTGATTTGCGGAACAAGAATTTGTAATAATGGATAATTCATTCTGGATAACTCAAAGAGGAATCGAAACATCAATTCTATTGTATTGTGTTTATCGAAATCACACCAAGGTTTATGGAATTAATTAAATAAATATAAGATAATCGCACTAATAACTGCGTTGATTCCCACAGCCTTTATTACTTTTTATTATTTCACATTAATGACATTTAAAATATTTTAATTACAAAACTTCAGTATGTCCTAATTTTTTTTTGTAAATGATTATGAATTTTATATGTGAAATTGTCATAGTTTTGTTTGAAATTTGTAAAAGTCTTAGTTAATAAATTATAAGAAAATTGTAAGAAAATAAGTAAAAGCGATTTCGCTTTTAATTATTTTATTAAATATAATTTTATTTTTACTTAAAATAAAATGATATTTCCTAATTTAGATCTGTATATAATGATAATTTGTTCATTTCAACGCACGAGATTATGCTATCGAGGGCATGATCATCACTGCTCGAATGAAATCGATTATATCATGATATTACGTGAGAAGTCACTGTTATCAAGGAGGGGAATCGGAGATTAAGTACACGCAATACATATACGCAATCATAGATGAAACCTGCAGTTTATAATCATGCATATATTTCTATGCTTTTACACACAGACTTCTATATCTAGACTATCGACTGTTATGTTTGATGGCAGCGTCATGTTTAAGTTCATGTACTCTCACCAGTGAGTTCTATAACATAACATACTGAAGCGAGCCATCGAAGAGTAAGGGTGCCTCAATTTCTAAACAAGGACACTCTAATGTAAAGTTGATACTGTTTTCTTTGTCAGGGATTCGCTGATTGGTTAATGCTGTTACTATAAGTAGAAAAGAGTCAAAAAGATCAATATTGCTTTTCCTTTTCTCTATCGGGCTGCAGTTTTCTATAATTTAGTATAGGAAAAGTTCCAGTTATGATAGAGCTCACTAACTCTCATGCACACATAAAGTGTCCCAGTTGAATCTTCGAATGCATTTATCTTTCGAATTATTCGTTATTCCAAAAAAATATTTCAAGTGGAACTTACTTTGTTTATAGAGGGACATCTTTTGATGATCACAGATCCTCTTTAAGTGTACGTGCTTCTAAGATTTTAAGGCGATCTTTATTTTTTTAAATAGAATTATGTAATTTTTTTTACATAATATGATTCCTCTAATTACTCTGCATATAAAAATTAAGGAGATACATCCATAGTTTACGAGATATTTTATACTTTAGTATGGCATTGACATGAAATATTAAATATCTTGTATACTGTTAATTTGTTTATAATCGTACCTTAATACTTACCATTATATACTTTAATATTACTTTTATAAGCAGGCTAATGAGATGAATCAATTGGTATAAAGAAACGCATAGTTGCTTATTTAAAAAATTATCTATTTTGCTTACATATTCTTTTTAAAGCAATTATGTATTTTTTTTACACTAAAAAAATCAATTCAGCGCGCAATTTGACAGGATTCGATGTGTAGTTTATAAAGTCACATCGAATTATTTAAGCATTAAGATCTAATTTCGACCGTTATGGGCTTTATTTTCTATTGGTTGTATTCACATGTACGGTCCAATAAGATTCTTATTGTTTAATTAACTCTCTTCTTGCATAATATCTGAAAATCTCAGCCATTACTCTGCAATTATATGCAAAAAATTTTAAGTTATATAAACAAGTATATAAACAAGTATAAGATAGAGATACGGAATTAGATTATTATTTTAATAAACTAGAATTACATTACTTAAATATATGATTTAATATAATTAAATGAGGTTTTTAAATTGTTGTTTATTAATCTGTTGTTATATTAGTTACAAAAAAGTATTTTTAAGACTAGAAATTACTGTAGTATGCTGTTTCTAATAAATGATTGTGTTTCTTGTATAGGCCCAGTCGGACGATGACGATGTGGCGGACGATGTGTCCGTCAACGTCGGGGCGCCGGATGACTTCATGACGGAATTTTTCGCGGAGGTAAGTGACTAACTAATTTATTGCTTTTACGTATTCATTTTCGACGATGTGATCGAAAGTATAAAAGAATACAGTAAAAAAAAAATAGAAGTAGGTTAAACCAGTATCAGCAAGATTATATCGGTCTTAACGAGGATAATGCACAGTTCCTCCTTTCGCTTCTTTTTATATGTATAGGTATAAATATATAAGGTAACGGAGCACTCCGTATAAAATTCTATAACTCTGGCGAAACAGCATTTTGTAAAAATTCCACGGCAGAATCTTTAAACGAGGCTTTCGTATTTTATCGATCGCGTCTTGCAAGCTTTTCCTTGTTCTATGGTAAAATGTTTCTACTCGCATAAATACACCTGCTTGAGAAACAAGAGTAAATGTATTGCACACATATTTTTTCCAAACGTGGATTTTACTTTTGGGTCGCATTTGTAATTCACATGCGATAATTCTCTACACGCTTCTGAAGTTTGGCCATTTAAATTCGAGACATTCTGTATATAATATGTGTATATATGTATATATACATAATGTATACATGTATACGTATACATGGTGTCCCAGACCTACGGGATCACTTCTCGTGAGTAGGTAGAGTCGAAAGTATCAGTGAGAACTGAGTCGAAAAGTCTTCTACTATTTCGTAATAGTTAACGAGATATTAATTTTTTTAAATAACCAAATAAACGCATTTGCCCGGTCTACTATTGTCAAGTGTCAAATATATATCCATCGATTGCTCAATGCGCGGAGTGAAAATTGTCTGACAAACACGTCGCTCAAGCCATGGCGAAACAGCACTCGAAACAGTACAAAATTAAAATATCTTAGAAAATAGCGAAATTAGCTCTGACTCTCTTGTATTGAAAATTCGGCACAATCACTTTAAGAGTACAAATGAAACCGGTGGTCGTATAAACGGATACAAACGATCCCGAAACAGCATCCGTTTGCAGATTTAAAATATCTCAAAATGCTGGCATTTTTTTCAACTCTTTATAATTTTGAACCACTTGAAGTACAAATGAAAAGAAAAGTGGTATAAACGGGTACAAACCGAGCTTAATTTAATGCGTTAATTTAATACTAAAAAATTTTTTTAAGTTGGATTTATACTAGTTAGATTTATATAGATACATCGATAAAAATGGAACGATATTTATTTACTTTAAGGTTACATGTCATCCTTTATTGCAGCACTTTTATATAAGTAATTTAGTTTAATTGTTGTCAAAATAATTGTGGGAATTAGTGTCGATATATTTATTGATTTATATCACTTATATTAGAGATTTTAATACTATAACCTTATATAATAGATTCAAGAGATGACAAATTTTTAATTGACCTATCATTTTTGTCAAATTCAGTAAGTTAGAATGAGTAAGATAGTATAAATTGGAATGAGATAGCATATATAAAAAGAGACGGTACATATATCTTTTCTTACTTTTGTTTTCACAAAATTATTCGTGGTCATTGCAGACTTTATCATTAACGAAACCTTTAATTTATATTAAACAGGATTTCTAATTTATATTAAAGGGCACTTTAATCATATTTTTTAATATTTAGATACAAATATTCTAAATTTTTTGTGAATTTTTATACCTTTTCATATTTTTTAAAGTCTTAAAAATTATATGTGGACTTAAGAGCAATGTACGCGGTCGTCTGACTAAACACGGTTTGTACTACTTGCACTACGAGCACCACTCGTTCTTATACTACTTAAGTAGAGTAGTTTCGATGTAGTATTGATCATGTCTATTTAAATTGTCCACTTTTATCAGCAATGCAATTGGATGCTTATTTACTCATTAATCTTTTAACGAGTTAATGGTTTTGATTAAAGATAATATTTTTATAATTATCGAAATTAATGAAATATTAATTTCGGAAATGTGTTTTTGAATAATAATTTCTTAATTTATGTGTTATTATATATTGTACGTACAATAATCAGAGACATTAGGAATCAATAATAAATTACTTTTAAAGATTGTAACATTAAAAATTCTTAAAGAGATATTTAGATCTTATATTTTAATTTTTACCCAAAGTTGCTTAAGCTCAATTTTGAGAGATATGTTTTAACAAAATGTCAATTTAGCGTAACATGACGTCAACTGTGTTAAGATTTTTAAACTTTATATCATTCTTTCAGAAGAACTTGATTAATAAATACGCAAAAATTTATTGATAATATCGATTTTGCGAAACACAAATAAATTTGACAATGTTTAAGCCAACTGCTGACTTGGACGTGTGTTTTTCCATAGGTGGAGGAGATCCGCGAAATGATAGACAGGATCCAGACAAACGTGGAAGATGTGAAGAAAAAGCACAGCGCCATTCTCTCCGCGCCGCAGACCGATGAGAGTGAGTTTAATTTATCACCTTGTATTATATACTTATCCCATTTCTTGAAATACATACATATATCACCGGAGCTGCTACCAGTAAACTCGGTTATATTCCGCGAGCAAAAAGTGAAAATATCTGTTTTCGGACATTTTCGGTTATATATAAAATAGTTAGTCTGAGGATTAAATTAAACGATAAGCTTGATTAAATATTGTGTTGACAACGTATCTGTTCCATGTGATTATTTATGAGGTTTACGTTCAGTTTCAGTACGCTGCAAATTTTATTAATACACAGCCGGAAAATGTAAAAAATAATTTTTACATTTTTTGTCTAATAAATGAAGATGAGACGATCGTTGTAAAGCTTGATTTTTGTATAAGACATTGAAAATGAAATTCGTCACTATACTGAAATCTAATCGCTTATATTTAATAATTAGAACTATGTTATAATTATAGTAATTATATTTATTTTAACAAATGAAAATAACACACCGGTGATTATTTTCTTGCATACCGATGATTTAAAACCGAAGAGAATGGGCGAATGAAAACTTCTTCTCCGGTCAATCACTGATTCTCTGTGAACTTCTCTATCAGAGGTTTGCTCAAAAGTCAAATTCAAATTTACTCTCTCTACATAATTCAAAAACTTATCCGTCTTTCTAGGGTCGATTTACTCGACACTGGCATGCTTTTAAACCGGTCGGTTGCCCTCGTTTCCTAATAGGATACATCTCGCTTATCTTCGAACGTCGAAACTAAATTTCTTTGATCGAGCAGATGCTTACTTGTCAGAAAGCTCTCGCTGACTACACCGTACTAAAATTTGATATTCTAGCTAGCACATCATTATTGGAGCATAGTGTGATGTACAAGTTTGGATTCTTACGAACTCCAAATACATTGAAGCCTGTGCGTATATCGAAACATCTGGGATCTACCGAATTTTTGATGTATAAAATATTTTGAATTTTTGATGTATAAAATATTTTGAATTTTTGATATATTGTTAATGTGCAATTTTGATTATATTAATAATTAATTATCAATTTAATTATCAATATTTAAGCGCGATTCAAGAAACGAATTAAGCTTGTACTCTTTAAATTTTTTGGACTGAAATCTTATTCCAAAAGAGTTAAAATACTATGCCACTATTAAAAAAAAAGTGAAAAATTTGTACTCTAACAAGAGTGGCAAATTTTCAGTGTTTTGGAGTGAAATTCATTTCAAAGGAAAGAAATCTCTCCTTTTTTGAAGTGAATCTCATTCAAAAAGTGTGAAAATTTGCCATTCGTACACGTCGATATTGTCGCGTATCTATAGAGGAAACAGATTAAACAGTTTTAGAAACTTTGTTGTTGTGCCGAATGCCTCGTTGGAGGCACGCATGCGAATACGAACAATAACGACGATGCACGTGATACACCGCAGAATTACGCATATTTGTTGCGGCAAACGGCTCGATAATCGATCGTTCCCACGTCACTTACGCGCTCGAGGCCGCTAAACAATCGTCGTTGTTCTCCCTACATTCGTTCGTTCGTTCACTTGCTCATAGGCCGGAACTTCCCTACAACATGCAGGAACTATTCGCATGTTTGAATCACGACCACGTATTTCCGCATGCTAATGACGATATTTGTTAAATATACAACGCGTAATATTGTTTATTGTCCTCGACGGAAAATCGCTTTAATTAATAGTTCATTTCCTCGTATTTTCGTTTTTCACTGATGAATCCCTGAAGAAATGGAATTCTAGAATTTGTGATTTTTAGCGGAAGTGCACCGCAAACCGCAATATAAATTCTTTCTCGTTTGTAATATTGATTTGTCTTTCTTTCAATACTGTCATACATATACACCATGTGATACATTAAATGTTACTAATGTTTCTAAAATTAGTTTAATTTAAACGCATGTTACGTATTTCTGATTGTACAAATCAGATACAAATAATATTTAATTAAATTGTTGTATTATTTTTTTGGACTATTTAGTTACATTGCAAAGCAATTAATGATTTATCATCATAAGTCGAAAAATGTAAGCAGTATTTTAATAACGTGAAAAGTGCAACTTTGATGTAATCGTTGCATAACATAAGTCACGTGTGTGAAGATAAAATGTTATTGAAGATATTATGTACGATAATTTGCAAGATAAAGAGATTAAATTGTTCTCAAATAATTACTTTGTTGGATTTCCGGTACGTAATTAATCGATCCCCTTCACGATGTAATTATAAAAAGCCATCGTTTCTCAAGCGTGTGCTCCTTTTCACATCGTAATTATGTAAATGTGAAAAAAATCTTGAATGCGTAGCACGACTCCGTGTGTGCGCCGTGCTATTACAGCATCGACGTGAACGCTACGTGCCGAAGCTGCTAAATAGTATTACGAGAATAGTCCCAGCTCTAAAAGTAGCTTGAAAAGTCAGTGCGATGAAGAGGAAGCACTTGAGTTACTCGATGCCGTTCATCGATCCGATTTACTAGCTGCCGCGTATCAGTAAGAACGGATGAGAGCGTTTGTAGACCAGCACACATGAAAAAACCGACCTTTGCGCTAAAGTTTATTTAAATGGAATAATTCTTGACACGAAGATTTTGGCTAAAATGTTCCTATAGAATCATTATTGTGCCTAATCAATTTTAAACATTTTTTGTACGCATTCATCGACTTCATATATTATTGATTACACGATATTAAAAATATTTTAACATGCAAAGGTCAAGCAGTACTCTTTTACGTAAATTATATTTTTATTTAATATTTACAGAGTCCTGTGTTGCCGACCTTATTCTTATAATTAAAAAGAAAGATTTAGTTTTATTGATTATTATAAGAGTAATTTTGTGAAGTGTGTTCTTTAAATGGAAAATTTCTCAACTGATAGGTGCGCTTGTTTAATCCTCATTTCCTGACATATAGATTGGATACATTGTGTACATCATTTGGTTAGAAATAGATTTTAGCGTTGATATGCACGCTCGAATTGGACGGCTATCATTTTGTGGCCAACGGCAATTTACGCAAATATACACTGTTAACCATCGCTGTCTGTCAACGTGACAGATGCAGGCGCGATATTCGTAATGTATGCGACAAATCGTAGTGTCAAGTTCAGATGGCGAATAATTCATGCTCGACGCTAGATCTGTTGGATTGATCTTGGCACGATGTCCTGGATAACTTGGTCCAATTTTGTATACGGAAATGCACGTTGTTTCGACATGTACGTGGAGGAATTTACGGGGATTCTTCTACTTGGAAAAAGCATTCCAGGTAGCACGACTGATCCGTTCGAACTTGAAAAGAATTCGTTTTCTTGAGTTCTTAATAAATTAGCGTAATCTGTTCGAAATGAACTAAAAGGACATTTAAAAATATATAAAAATATATTTATATGCATACAGTAGAACTTCGTATTGCACTCAAAAGCCTTTTCGAAATTAATAAAATAGATGTAAACTGATTTTTTATATTCCTTACATTTTTGTTGCACCAATACGTTCATACAGAACAGTGCTTCCTTTGTTTTAAGACCGTTCTGAAAACTGAATTGCGAGGCGCGTTTTCACAACGGATTCCCTTGTATTTTAATAAGATTTTCAGACTCATTAAGCTGATTAGATAAAAATCAGCACATGTCCTCGGCT
Source organism: Trachymyrmex septentrionalis (assembly GCF_001594115.1). Taxonomy (NCBI): domain Eukaryota; kingdom Metazoa; phylum Arthropoda; class Insecta; order Hymenoptera; family Formicidae; genus Trachymyrmex; species Trachymyrmex septentrionalis. The sequence continues at coordinate 945,203 of NW_017306018.1, read as the reverse complement.
TACATTTCTTTGATAGAGGCATGAATGCTGATTGAAGCCATCCTCAGAGAATTTCTCTTGACCGATATGATTGAATATCATTGTTAACTTCGCTATTTCATTGGCATTTAAAAATTTTAATAGCTCTATCAGTATTTCATACAATCCTAGAGCTCCATAATTTTTATCTTTCTGAATTACTGCTGCCACTTCTAAAACCAATTTATAATATTAATTTATATAATATTAATTATTAATATTTTCGGACTTTACTTATTTATATCTACGGAACAAACATGTAATATCATTGACACAGCACGTTGTGTAATGCCGACACTGCACACCATGCAGACTTCACTCGTGATATACGAGTATACATATACAACGGGTAAATAGAGAAATAAACAATGTCAATGTTATATCATTTACAATTTATTTTTATATTCTGGGGTTTCTGCTAACTCTCGTTGGATGACGAGAATTAAGTGCTTTCAACTTTTTTTTTCAGATTACTTTAAGTTATTATAAACGTAAAAAATTGATGTCGGATAATCGGGGTTTAAATAATGCTTTGGCAAATAATCGAGGTTTTACTGCATATTATACATTATTTTTAATCAAATTAATATTTAATTTGTATAAAAATCAAAGTATGATTTATCTTTGTAAAAATTAACGAGATGGTAGGAATTGTAAAGTGCCAAATGGGATGAACCATAACTCATTCGAAAGGGCAGTAGATTACATGTACTAACATTGTAAAAGGGTTTGGGTGAATGAGCTTCTAATTCTGAGAAAATCGCAGTTAAAGTTGGACGTCTGATCAACTGTACAAGTATTGGGACTATGCGTCGGTAAACGAGAAAGCGATTTATAGTTGAGCGAACTAAGATGCATGATTATACTTTTTCTTATCCGACCGATGAGAATTCGAGTTCTCGCAGTGTTATTTGTTTTTTTTCTCTTTTAAATGAAAATACTAATAATTGTACTTTTTTTTATTATAATATATACAATAATAAATAACAAGATTTCTTAAAGTTTTAATTATTATTATATATAAAATTTGGACGATGCTGTATAATGTTATGTATGAAAATAAACTTTTAAAACACAAATTATAAGCGCATTATGAATATTTTATAAATAAATTATTTTTACAGAAACATTTCATGCTGCAGTGAGTAATCAGAGGCAAGTGTAGTTGCTTTTTTTTCCTGTAAAATTAATTATGCGCGTTCTACGGTTTAAATGTTTTTTTATCCAATTGTACGGCAATGTTCAAGTTTTATAATAAATAATTGAAATTTCAAGAAATCTTGTTATTTATTGGTGTGTATAGTAAAAATGAGTATCTTTATTTAAAAGAAAGTAAGAAAAATAAATTACATTATAAAATATAATTGTTACTTAAAAAAACTACAGCCATGCATTTCAGTCCACTTAGCTACACCGCTTTCTTGTGAAGTGATTCTACATAGACAATAATACTGTTAGTATTAACAAATTCTGACAATATTACTAATTATGTGTGGTTAATATTGATGGACTGACGTAGAATACTGACGATGATCTGGATTTTGATTTTTAAGAATCAGTATTGCTCTATTAGGATTCACGTCACAGTATGTCACAGTGCAATAGATAATGTACGTAAAACTAAAGTGAAATAAATTGTCAATAATGCTGATCATGCAAGGTAAAAATATTGATGCATATTGCCAATATTATTGATCGAATATTATTGCCCAGTATTATTGACCGTGTAAGATCATTTTTATTTACTAACGCACAGTCTTAAGTCCTTATCATACAATCATCAGATGCTCAATTTTAATTACAGTTTTCTCAGAATCAAAAGCCCCTCCACTCAAACTCTTTCACAATATTAATACACGCAATCTCACCTTTTTTATGATTCATCCCATTTAGTATTTTACAATTCTTGTAAGAAATTAAGTGCGTGTTGTGATGCTAAGAGCATAAAAATTAACATGGTACTTTCGGATTATCCGATTTTATGGGTTGAGTTCAGCCCAACTGTATTCGAAAACGCTATAAAATATTTTTATTTAGGCTTCTAAATTTTTTAATTTTCATGATTTACATATATTCATTTATTTAATTTATACCTCTGTCTTTCTTTTGAACATATAACCTTTTTATGAAGTTTTGATTAATTGACAGCATCACATTAGGCGTTGTAGTAGAAAATTGGAGGAACTAGGATATTGAAGAAAAAATGGATAAAGAAGTCTGTAATTTCTTTATGTTTTCTTGCTTTGGATATAAAATCATCAAAGTCAAGTACATTACATGTGTATCTTATATAATCGTGGAAAAGGAACTTTAATTTTCTGAAACGAAGTTATTAGTATGGAACAAAAATGTATCTTTCTCGGTAAAGCAGACGATGCTCATCCCTTTAAGAGGATGCTGGAGCACGCGAAATTGCTAAACTCCGATGAGATCATTGCTTTTTACCGATAAAATGCTATTCGCTTCACAACGATTAAGACGAAACATTCTCAACTTAAAAGTTTAAAATTTACTACGTTCATTGAGAGTGTATATTATCGCTTTTTCTCAATCAATGAATCATTGAAGATGGCTTAAAATAAGCCGAAACATGTACTCAAATATACAGTTATAAATACATTAAATTTAATGTAATGTCATGAAATTAGGTTCAAATTGTGTAACTTAAAATTTAATGAAATTTAAGAACATTTCTAACAGTGTATCGAAACTGTTTACATAAAATTAATCATTAAAATATCATACTCTTCAATAACTACGATATCGCTCTCATTGATCTTGTTTTAGCACTAATTTTAAATATTGAAAGCTTGAAATTATTTTTTAATTTTATTTTTGATTTCTAAATGTCACACTTTTTATTGTCAAGTTTTTCGCTCCACATACAATCGGTTTCCTCTGACGTAGATCTAATTCGCTATCTAAATGAGAAACATGGATGTGAACACCTGTATATTTGTGCATTTGCTCAATAAGCATAATAAGTGTCGTGTTCGTTTCGCGGTCGTGGAATTCAGCCAAGGTTGTATGTCGCTTGTCCTCTAGTTAATTCGCGCGAGCAAAGTTTGCTTTTGCGGACAATTAGGTTGTCCTCATTGGAGCAATGTAAGTTCGGTTACATTGTTGCGTGGCACATGCGAAAGCTGTCGACGTGTTATTTGCGTCATCATGATGAAGTTGGAAACGCTGTTATCAATGTATGTTCTCTGGTCCTACGCAATTTGAAGACGTGGGAGGATCGCTTAGTGACTATACGAAAGAACTAAAAATACAATCCTTTTGTATACCGAAAAATATATTGCTCACGAAAAATACTGGCTATAACATTTAAGTCGTAATTTGATGTGCGTAATCCAATTTCTATTGTGACCGATCAATTACATTCAATGTGATTGAAAAGTTTAGCATAAGGATAAGGCGAATCCGTAATTTGTAAGATCCATCTCAAACATGACGTTGTGATTAAAATAACACTTTTAAATTGTGAGCTTTCACAATTGTCTCATTTAATTTAAGATCATTTCTTTTTATTTGTGAAACATAATCTTTGACAGATATAATAATTGCGAGTAAATTGATATTTAGCGCATGAATAGTTATTGTTAGCGGTTGAATATTGATTGTATTTAACAAAAGTAATTTTAACCTCATCACGCGGCAAGAGAAGAGGAGGTAATAGAATCATGACGATGCGGATTCGCTGGCATGAAATTAATTAGTCAGTTGAAGATCTTAAATAAGTACTGAATGCTTTGAGAGAGGAAGAAACAATACGATATAGCTATCACAATCTTGTACGGCTGCAATTTCGAGTTGTAATGGAAAGAAATATAATCAGACGAAAGGACTTACGGGATTATTTACAACGTCGTTGTAGTCGCACATCTCTCTCGATTGTCTCTCTTCCGAAAAAGCTTTCTCCAGACTGGCGAGGGTGTTCGTGATAGAGTCTTTTTTTTATGGTTAATACCTTGTAGAAAATATATTCGCGTTAAGGAAACTCTAAAATGACATTGTGAACTATCCGAGAGAGAGATGTTACATATTGATTCCGAGCTATCCGAGATGTTACATATTGATTTCGAGATGTTACATATTGATTCCGAGGTGAATAATAGCGTTTCCAACTAGGAGAAACATTTGTATGTGTATTATATATATATTCTCTGCGGATTTTGGCTCTTTCATGAAAAGATAATAGTTTTAGTTTCTATCAATAGCACAGACCTAATTTACTGATTTTGCGGATAAAAACTTGATTGCGATATTAAAGAAAGAAACTTTTTTGTAGTTCAAACACAGGATTAATAGCAGAACACTTTTAATCTTTTTATCACTTTTTATCAATTGTTGCCACCTGTGTGGCAATTCTCCGCGCTTTTTTTCGTAGCGCATAGTACAAATTTGTTCACTCGACGAACAAGATAAAAAAAAGAGGAAGTGATTTCGAGAGGCTGATCTTTTTGGTCAGGCAGCTCGTATTACTTCGAATTAGTTGCCAGCCAACTGTTGCTGATACGATATCCTCGTTCAGCAAGCTCCTCTAATTAAACTCTACCTCTCTTCGTCCTCGTCACGACACCAGCTGGAAACTCCTGGGAAATAATCGAGGGAAGCGCTCGGAAAAATCGAGCGTGGGAGATGCAACAAAGAAAAATAGAAGAAGAGGAAAAGAGAAAAGAGAGAGAATGGAGTAGAGTGCATGTATGTGTGTGTATTAGATACGCGGAAGGTCGGAGGTCATGAATTCAGAAGGTCATAAATCTCATATTAAACCTCTCGCAACCTTTTCCATCTAATCCATTGTAATTACAAAGCGTGCAAAAAATGACAGAGGTTGACGAGCGAACATTACCGGGCGATCGAATGTCGTCGACGAATTTGACTTGCTTTAGCGTAGGTGTTAGTTGGGTATAATAACCGATAAAACAATCCCGTCTCGATTTAATCCTCTTCGTGTTACTCGAGTAAATGATTAGCTGGAAAATAAATAGAAAATTATGTAAGTATGATTAAAGTTGTTGGTTTAATATCGTGTTGTTCTTTAAAGTAATAGCTATTGATATATCTGAATAGGCGTCATTATATCCTTCCAGGTTCGATCGACATCTTAAAATTTTCGCCTACGTCAAAAGGTCCTATGCCAGACAATCTTTGCGGTTAACTTAGGTGTCATGCTTGTAGCGGTATCAGTGATAGTGGTTGCAGGTTAGAAAGATACGCGATATATATCAAATCGCGTGGGTGACGGCCATGACTGAAACGGCTGAAGGGAATAATCAGTTAGTCTGCCGTGACTCGCTTGTAAAAATGAATTATAACATATATCACGAGAGAACGTTCTCTCGTTTTCATACAATCGAGATTTATTAATAATAAATCTTTCTTAAATATCAATTTCTTCGAATGTTACAGGAACGTTTATCTTAGGCATGAATATTAAAAAATATGCTTATATTTAACGAAGGGATGATTCACTGACAAGTAGTATATTAAATTACCAAATTAGACAGACAGAAAAGAAC
>NW_017306018.1:935636-939560 GCF_001594115.1 Trachymyrmex septentrionalis | reverse complement strand
ACGAAGGGATGATTCACTGACAAGTAGTATATTAAATTACCAAATTAGGCAGACAGAAAAGAACTATTATTCCTTGCAGTTTGTAACTGTATATTCAGGAGCGAGCAAATATACATCTAACTATCAAATCTATATATCAAATTCTGCAATTTCAGATGCATATATGTAAATTTAATAATATCTTTAATATATGTATCAAAAAAGGTGATAATTTATGAAGCATCTCTAATTGTGTTATATAAATTTTCTTCTATTTTTACATTTTATAAGCATTTTTTCTAAATTGAGATAAAAAAATAAAAAAATTTATAATGTTATTACTGTGGTAATTAATTAAGATAATATTTGCCAATTTCTCTAATAACGTGTTCCATATTTTTCAACTCTGGAGTAATAGTGCATAATATTATAAGCACATATTAAAATATCAAAAAAAAATTGAGAATTGCAAGATTCATCGATGGAATTTCATCCAGTAATTTCCAGTTGCGATTTTTAATGAATTCGTCAATCCATGTTATATATTTTTTGAAAATAAAATGTTTCTATTTCTTCTTTCTCTTCTCGTTTTTTCTCATATTTAAACATATATATGTACGAAATGTAAAATTTCGCTTGACGATGTCGTTTTATTGATTAATTGTTAGCCAGTAAAATTAACTGCTCGATCAGTCGTGTTTGATCGCATGACTGTCTTGTGATAGCAAGTCGAGATCATGAACGATGCGTATTGTATTTTAGGACCTTGATATTGTTAGTCTGAGCATAGAGTGACTGTCTCCCTGGTGCTGCGGCTGCCTTTGTGAGCATCGGCACTGGTTGGCAGAATTCATTCTTACACTATTGATCCCGCTGGCTCTCCACGACAATCTGCCGTCGCATCGCTTCTTGCTTCAAGTTTCCTTTCGTGTCATTCCCTAGGTAACGCCTCTGAAGTATTCTTTCTTGTGCATTTCTAAACTCGTGTCTCTCTCTTTTTTTATTCATAGATAAACACATTTATTTTTGTCAAAGAAGAGGATAAATTTTCCCCAAGAAAAGTATAATTTGATCAGAATTATTTGTATTACATAGCGATGTATTAAGTACGAATGTAAGTGAATGACAAGACGGTATATCTATTTTAAGGTTCTGTCTCTGTAGAAATTTATTTATTTTAATTTTGATAAAGAATTTTTTCGTCAGTTTAAGGTCGACTTTTCTTATAATTTTCATTAAATCAAGTCATTCATTAAGTCATTGTATCATGTTTGAAACGATTGCAATATTATCAAATATAAGTACTTACATTTTTAGAGTTACTCTAAATCAACTCTATCAACGATATACGAGTATATAATCGTTTACAATCTCGACTGTCATTTCTTAAAAAATAAACTTCCAAAAAATATCTTTTGAAAGATGCAATCTTAGTAATCTCGATCACGGATTCTTTCTACGTACCTTGCAAATTTTCCGTACTCATGACTCAAAGGGAACATTTCGGTCGGTCAATGTGCAAAAAGGTATATAAATTTTTCGCTCTCGTAACAGCCGGAAAATCGTATGTCGATAGATAGAAGCGGAAGAATCGTCCACGATGAGAAGGGCTCGTGCGCGTTTTGCCCTCTTCTCTCTACATCTTTTTCCGAGTAGTAAAATTGGAAATATCTGTGAGGTCAGTCTCTCTGCCTGTTGTCTGTACTGCCCTCGCTGAAGTAATCTCGCTACGTAGCATAAAGCGTATAAAAGGGCTTCGTTATCGGACGACAAAAGCTAGAATAGATCAGCCATGAGTAAGCGAATAGAGCACGAACTCCCAGTCTTTACTGATTCCCTTTCTTCCTTCAATTTCTCTCTCTCTCTCTCTCTCTCTCTCTCTCTCTCTCTTCGAAAGCGGATGCTCTCCATCTATTGTACATCGATAATTAGGACAAGTTTCTGCAATTTTATGATCAAAGGATACGGAGATTTCTACATATATCACCTCTCTTTAGCGTTTTTTAACACCATTTATTTCAAAATGCAATTAAACTATCGCATAAAGCGAATTTGCAAGGATAATGTATGTATGATTCAAGAATATTAGGTTATTGTTTTTGTTTATTATTTTATTAAGATTTTTGTTTTTTATTTACATTTTAAGAAGCATTACGTCGATATTGGAAAATCGATTTAATTGTATTCTTATTATAAATCAGAATAAATATATGTAGTTTAATTGTAAAAATTGTACTTTTATCAAAGTCACTTTATCAAGTTTTCTTTCTTACGTTTACATCTCGAATTGTTTTTGTGGAAAGCTTCCTGGTTCTTCTTTCTTGTACATATAGTGAAAAAAAGACTTGACACAATTTCTCAGCGACGCGCAAGTAACTTTCTTGTGAAGATTGGGTTATTTCAAAGATCGACCAATACAACATCACTCTCCGTGTCTCGATCACATTAAACTGCATCATCCTTTTTTTCTTCTCTTCTTCGATGGAACGCGCAAAAACACTCGTGTTCTGTTTTTTATTTAGACCAGATTTAGCCAGTAGATAACGGTGATGCCTTTACTTTCCTAAAGTCACTTATAGCGCAATGGCAAATCCATTTTTTTTTGCATTTGGAGTCAAGATGGCGGATGTTATGTATAACACACTATTTCATCTATAGGTGCATCTATCTTTCTGTGCATCTATCAATCTGTGCAAAACTTTCTTATGCATTTTTTATCAAACTAAACATTTACCTCTTATAAAATTTATTTTCTCTTTCAGTGGTTACATGTGTTGATGTGTACTTTCTATATTGTATTTATATACATGTACTTTTATGCATTTTTATGCACTGAAATTTTAACAGCAAATAAACCTGTATTAGATTAAAAAATACATAAGTATTCGTGCGTATTTCTTTATTCACAAATAAATCGATTACGAACAAAAAATTTACTTACGGCTTTACTTTTCTTCACAAAATACGTTTATACAAATATATAAGTTTGGAATGGTCGTGTCTTGACGTCAAGATAGTGGAGAGTTTGCGGTATACTTTATCTTACATCTAGTGACTTAATTTACGCTCTCCGTTACGTTGATTCTGTGCTGTGGGATTAAAATTTGCCACTGAACTGGCAGGATCCACGGAAGTGAATACACTTCTCTGGTAGAGGAAAACGAAAGAACGTTATGCTGCGTTCTTGAAGGAGGAAACGAGAAGTATATGACGAGATTTGTTCTACGAGAGAGAGAAATCAGAAAGCACTGTTAGACATCGAGTGTGAGGAAAATGAAAGGTGAAGAATAGAAGCGAGATAAGATGGCATACGAAAAAAAAAGAGTAGAGGACGAGAAAAAAGCCAGCATCTAATATGTCATTTTCGTATCTAGCGCCCTTGAGGAAATTCAGTTCAATTATTGACGCTAATGTCTCTCTGTCCGCTTCCCCATATCAATTTCGCGACAGCGTCGCTTCTATAATTTAAACGATCGTCCACAGATTTGTTCGGATGTGCTCTTGAAAGTCCCGCAGGACTGTTGATCTATTCTCAAACTGGGAAAGCCGGAAAGAGCCAGGAAATGTGATTCTTGAAACGAGAGAAATTATGAATCGATTTTTAGAAACTCACTATCGTGAAATGTCAACTCGAAGCAGAGTTCTGTAAGTCGCATCTTGAGAAGCCGAAGGAGAAAGTCATATATCTATAAATTACAGGTATACATACATTATACATTATACATTATAGGTATGCATTTATTTCAATTTTTTCCCAGTTCTATATTTTGTTGGATCGAATATAGATTATGTTTTATTGATCCTGTTTATCATTATACATGTATTTAAGAAAAGAAAATCGTGGATTTCTCATCAAAAAGTCTAAACTCTAACTGTATTATGTATTACGATAAAATTCATTGCACAGGAATTGATATTTAACTATGTTATATAATATATTATTTA
>NW_017306018.1:924513-934790 GCF_001594115.1 Trachymyrmex septentrionalis | reverse complement strand
TGTGTGTGTGTGTGTGTGTGTGTGTGTGTGTGTGTGTGTGTGTGTGTGTGTGTGTGTAATATATATATATATATATATGTATACACATACATATAACGCGATATTATACGAGCTTCGACATGATGTAGTTTCGCTTCTCCATTTAAGCATTTTCGATGCAACATACACGCACGCAACAATATACCTTCGTTACTAAACATCGTTTTTGTTAACATCATAATGATACTATTCACAATATATCGAAGATAACGTTTTTTTTTTATATTTTAGTGAAAGCTATGAATATCAAATTATGGTAGGATTTTTAAATAATAATTTATTTAAACGCAGAAAAACGCATTCGGTAATGCTGATTTATCATTAATCATATTTCCGGCTGGAAAAAGGAATTAATATTTTAGAGTTTTTTTAATTAGAAAAATATTATTTTAAGAGGTAGATTTAGATATATTTTAGTATAAAATGTTTGTATACATATAATGATGTAACGTTATAATGTATGTTATGTAAAGATCGTGATATTTGACTGAAAATTATTAATTTATTCTGGATAATTTCATTAATTTAATAACATGAACTACGGAAATGATTTACTTGCTCTCAATTTATATCAGCATTGTTGGAACTTCACAAGAATAGCGGTGACGTGATCGAAATACGAAGTGACAGTTTTGAGAGTGTAAAGTGTATTGTGCATTTACGGCGAATGTAAATGCGTGCAGTAAATTGTGCTATTCTGAGGTGACGAGCAGTTGCAATTTTTCTTAACGAGGTCGTCCTCGCGACAAAATTGAAATCGTGTTGAGTTGTCGTTTTACAAAAGAGAAAAGTGGATCTTCTTTCTCTCTCACTGCAGACCGCAGTCCGCACAGTTAGATTTTCTTCCTCCGTGAACGCCGCCGAATACAAATTGATCATACCTTTAAGCCGCGTAGGCAACCTCGTCGTTTTTATTGTAGTCACGTGCCGTTTTTCCAGGCACTTTACTTTATTTTTCCACATAAGAGAGATGTGCATCCGATATTTTCTCACCGATGCTTTTCTTTCAACCCTTTTGCACACACCGTGCCCTAGAAGAAAAGGTCAATGCTTCTAGAGGTAGTAGCACCAAGTATATAGTAAGTAGATAAAAAGTTTTTCACATAAATATGCTTTATAAAGTTGCAAAGCATTTATAAAGCTTATGTGTGTCATTAGACTTCAATCATTATAATTTCCTAAATCTCAAGAAATGTTAGCTATTAAACTGCTACAAATAAAAGGAAGGATTGCTTATATATATTTATAAATAAATATATGTATATGGATCGTTCACAGAAGGTTCTTTACTCGTAATATTCAATACTATTATATCACTTAGCGAACTATGACCTTTTTTCTACGACATCGTGTATAGATAAGCCTTCTAGGACTCAAAGAAAAGCCGATGTTAGTTTTTTTTCTCATTTCCGCCAAGTAAAGCCTTGGATGTATTTAATTTTTAGTGGTTCATATCTCTTTATGATTTTTTTTTTGCAACTCTATGCAGAGATACTTTTTCTTTTATAATCAAATTAACTTTTGTGACATTAAATAGAGGAGAATTAAATAAAGGACGAATATTAAAAAGTATCATCGTGGCGCATCTTTTGATGAGTAAATATATTAAAAATTGTTAAGTTTTTCTTCACGAATAGATAAAAACTGCTTTAATAAGAAACAAGTTAGATACAACTTTTATTGAATTTATTAAAACAAACATCGCGTAACAAGGTTTAGTCACGAATATTTATCTTTCAAAAATAAAATTAAATTTATAACAAAATTTATTCCAAGAATATGATTTTTGTATATTAATTAAGATAGACAACTAGAATAAATATTCACAAGATCATAAATTTCAATTTCTTAATATTACACCGCTTAATCTTTTTTATGATCAGAATTTCATGCTATTCGTCGACATTAAGCCTTGGAACACGAAATTAACAGATTATGTACAGATAATCTTATGACTGAACTGCTGTAATTCTTCTTGATTATGTGATACCATAAAAACTTTATGCTCCGCTTTTATGCTTAAACGAAGCTTGTTCTCGTTCTGGAAGAAATAAATATCGTCTTGGTCATCGTCATTATAACTGCGGTGATACTGTTACGTGATTAAAGATGATTAAAAAAAAGAATATATTTTATCCTTTCAAAGCTCTTTTTGATGAAAACACGAATAATAAACAAAAGTCCCGTGATGACTGGAGAAATGAAATTCTGCAAAAGACTGTTCTGTAATTCGTATATCGATTCTCTTGTACTATAACGAAACACGTTAACTTTCATTTTCTAATACATTGACACGAAAAACAAGCGGACAACAGTCGGTACATCCACTTTTTTCACTATCTGTCTCTCTCTCTCTCTCTCTCTCTCTCTCTCTCTCTCTCTCTCTCTCTCTCTCTCTCTACCTCTTCATGTCAAAACCAGTTAACGGAGGTCAAAGGTATTGCTCGGTTCAATTTATGTTCATATAGTAACTCCGCAATTCTACCCTGATACGTATATGATACATATTCATGAGCACCTGGCAATGCTTTGCACGAAGGACGCGCCATGGACCTCCTCCCTTTGGTAGATCGAAAGTATCCGTGTTGGTTTACCGTGTCGGTTGTGTTTGTCGTGTGACCAGGCCAGCTGTTCCGTCGGTGGCCGCTTGCGATTGAGAACGCTGATAATTTAATAGACCTTATACTATAACAATATACAGCTGTATTCGGTTTACAGTAATGATACACTGTTAAAAGGGAGAAATTTGTTTATATTACATTTAACAGAAGCAAATTTCAAGCAGATGGATAAAAAACATTTAGGTTGGATTGTTCCTTTCGATAAAAACTTCAGCTCATTATCTTACTCTCTGGAGGTGCGTTCCATTTCACGTATCATTTTATCCTTGTTGTTCATCGAATATTAAAGAAAGATAAAAGATACATCATGCGTATCATGCGTGAGATGAAACGCAAGCCTTACTCTCTTATCCTCTTACTCTTTTACTTTTTTGTTTATCCAGAAGGTAAATTATCACATAGTTTTATCCGAAGATGAAACAACTGGCCTTTAATGTCGTTAATGAAAATAAAGTTACAAATAATTTAAATCTCGAAGCGTTACTTAAAATTGACGCATCAGATTGGCTGACGCAACAAGCGTCCGCAAAAGAACGAATGAATGAGTTTCATTGCCTGTAACAGAATTAATAATTAAGTTTGGAGTTGTCGACGACCTATCATTCATCCCAATTTAATACGAAACAATCGACCTGCTTGCTATAAAAAGATGTTCAGCTGTTCTCTTTTGCAATCATCTCGAGAGAGTATCTTCGAAAAGGTGAAAAGAATCGGAAGTGATTGGAGCGTCATGTCGTGCAGGCTATGTCGATTGTGAACGGTAGAATTGGATCGATTGACTGGAGATGAAGGAGAGAACGGAGGTATAGGATAAGTTTTGATATCGTCGAGGTCAGGAATGGCGAGGTCAGTTAAAGTCAATAATGTCGAGATATCCAGGAAGAGGCTAAAGGTACTAGAAAGTGTCACTTTGTTGAGTTTTTCTGGGAATATCACACTCTTCACTCCTCCCTCCCTCCCTCCCTCCCCCTTCTCTCTCCCTCTCCCTCTCTCCCTCCTTTCCTCCCCTTTCTCCTTCTCCTCTTTCCTTTTCTAACTTCCATTTTTGTTTGATTTTTTTTGTTATAACGAAAGTTACATTTTACGAAAATTTCACAGCTTTGTATTTAAATCTTGATGAATAGAGAAGTGAATAGCGAGTGAAAGAAGCCTTTTCCGGTGATCTTTATTTTTTTTGTCAATTTAACTAATAGATCGATCTTAACATTATACATCTCATTTTGTAGGTTCGAATACTTATATTTTTTTATACTAAAATTTTTTCTATAGAATCAATTTTCGTTCTAAACGCGAAAAATTTTGTACTTGTAACTTTCCGAATTTTTTTTCGTATATTTTCCACACAAGTCGCGAATCTCACACATATACATTTCTTTCTTGATGGCCTTCTGAAGCATTTTGTGAAAAGAAATGCTTATTCTACAATTTTTTGTTGTTGTAAGTCTAATTCTATTAGACTATATAGTATTAAAAAAGGTGTAATATAAATTCCAAATTACTCGTAAAAGATCTTTGTGGAAATAAAAATATATTTTATTTTAAAATAGTCTTGTAATTATTTTTAAACATAAATTTAAATAAATATAAAATAAAAAATATTTGCGTACATTAATATAGGTATGTCAATGTAATCTAATTCTGTAGCATTTATACGGTTCGTCACAGGTTCCTTGCAATTAATCCGGTGCTGGGAGTATATCGCTAATTTTGATTGCAAACATATAGTTGAGATACAAATTACAAATTTGATGTTTAAAGTAATTTAGAGCGTAATTGCGATATCGAGAACAGAAAAAAATTTAAAGAACATAAGTATGTGAACGAAATAAAAATTATACGAGCATACAAAGAGGCAGATCGAATTATAAATTTACTGTGAAGAGTGATAGATGTAGCGACGATCGGCACTGGCTTGCAGAAATTCGAAAGTTTGCATATAGTGGCATATGATTATGACAAACTATGCACGGACTATTTCTCGATCAATATGATGCTAGACAATGTACTTTACGATATTGTATTCACAATTTACAGTGTACTATACGATCTTGTTGTTAGAAGTAACTGTAACATTTGAAGCAATTGGAATAATGTTGCAAACGTCATTTGACAAAATTTTTGTTTTTGAAAGTGAAAAGGATGGACTTTTTATAGAACATATAATAGCATTTTATTGACAAGATAATAATTGAACTTTCATGATTGATAAATTTATATACCTTTATTTATTTATTTTATCTTTAATTATTTATGTGTAAATTTTACATTACTGTTTACTGAAAGTGAGTTGCTCAACAAGGAATGCGTTACAACACAATCCTGCATCAAAAGTCGAAAAGACATTTAATACAACCTATTCCAGATTATAAAACTTCTATCTTCTCTGGTGCATTAGAAAATAATAGGTTTCTGAATCCGAGACCCATGCACGTAAATAACTTTTCGATCTCTCAATTTCAGAGGTGAAACTAGAACTGGAAGACCTGATGTCCGACATTAAGAAAACCGCTAACAAAGTGAGGGCTAAATTAAAGGGTAAGTTATTATAGTTCGGATGTTCCACGGTGACACGATGACATGTATTAAATTGATCGATCCCTCGCGATCATTAAGAGCATTTCATCAAGAACATTTCACATTGCCACACCCAAGCCTTATTTCCCATGTTTAGTGATAGAGCAAAACATCGAGCAAGAGGAGCACACCAATAAATCGTCAGCAGATCTAAGGATACGCAAAACTCAGCACTCGACGTTGTCTAGGAAGTTCGTCGAGGTGATGACGGAATATAATCGAACACAAACCGATTATAGAGAGCGGTGTAAGGGAAGAATACAACGACAGCTCGAGATCAGTGAGTATATGTATGTCGTGATTGACCGCATTGCAACCTAAATGCTTATTCGAACAAAGCATCTCTTTCCAATCTGTTGTCACATCGAGTTTTCTTTTTGGCGAATCTAATTAAATTTTTCTAGTATTATTACGTTTTAAGGTTTCAGTTTACTAGTTATTATATAATTTTCTTACATTTTTTAATACTGCAATGAAAACGCGATAATCATAACGATGTGTAATATAATTTAACAACTGTAAACAATAATTATGTCAATGAGATCAATGTTTATATTATCTATCGATATTTATGAAACAATCATTTCGTTCGTTGTATAAATAATAGCGCTAGCAACTTGACGGAAAATTGCATTCGCAAAGTTAAGTTGCGTTTATTTGCGAAACGAAGGAATTTCTCTATTTTTTTCCAGCGGGGAGAACAACCACCAACGAGGAACTTGAGGAGATGCTGGAACAAGGAAATCCAGCCGTTTTCACGCAAGGGGTACTGATTTAATAATTTTACTTTTGCATAGTTGTCTTATTAGTAGCTACGTGAGAAGCGTTAATAATTTGCCTTTTTTACTGATTAATCTTGTTTCAGATCATTATGGAAACGCAACAAGCAAAACAAACCCTTGCGGACATCGAGGCGCGTCACGCTGACATCATTAAACTCGAAAACTCCATCAGGGAGTTGCACGACATGTTTATGGACATGGCTATGTTAGTAGAAAGTCAGGTAAGGTTGAACAGTTTTATGCAAATTTATTCCGGAAATAGTTTACCTGTTTAAACAAACGATAATTATACCAGTGTTTTTTTTTTGTATAAGACATTTTCTCAATAACGAAATTCATGTTGCATGTAAAAGATTTTATATATCTTTTTTATTATTATTGTTAGATAACAATTTTCTTTCTTGATTTTTTTTGATTGATATAAATGAAAGAATAATGCTCTATAAATGAAAGATACATAAATTATATGCAAATTGTGTCATGTATCGCAAATATTATGCAACATATCAAAGATATTTATTATAAATATTGATTTACTTTATTATGTTGTATATACATATGATAAAAATCTAATTGTAATTAAACATTGCTGATAGAGATCAATTCACATGAGATTACAACTATTTTCATATATACAAATATAAATTTACCGTAGAAATTCATAAATTGATTAATAAATTTGACTTTTTTAATACAGTAGGTAATAAGTTGATGTATTATAATTGGAGAAAAATATAATAAAGAGAGAGAAGAAATTTAGTCTAATTGAAAAAAAATTTATGTAGCTTAGAGAAAGGAATTTTCTCGCATTATAAACATTTTAATTTAATTTCTTGTGATAAAATGAAGATTAAAATTCTGTTAATAATATTTTCAGTAATTTTCAATATACATTTTATATATAACGATGGTTTATTTTAAATGTATTAAATGAATTATTGTTTATTTTTTATATTTTGTTTATTTAAGAAAATTTATTTGACGTGATTTTATTTTCAAGCAAAGAGAACATTTTTGTCGAACTCTGTCAGATACACGTTTCAATTTATTTTTCGACTCGACCTATTGATTTGATTAACGAATGAGATGCTTTATTGCGAGGTGCTTGAGCGGTATCGTTTTTTGTAATTGATTGCACAATAAGCTACATATTAAAGTAGTTTGTTTTGCCGATTTTAATTGATATTATAATTTGAAGAGTACGTCCGCCTAAATTTTATTATTTTTGTATTAGTTGTCCGCGATTGCTTTAATACATCGATGATCCATAAGCAATTAGGAGCGTAGCGCGACGCAGTGTAACAACCTCTTTTCTTTAGTAATATTTCTTAGTAAGCCGCATTATGTGACTGCTAATCAAAGGGAAATTTTTTCAGTGCACTAAAATCTCAAATTTTTTCGAGGAAATCTAATTATTTATTTT
This sequence comes from Trachymyrmex septentrionalis, assembly GCF_001594115.1. NCBI lineage: Eukaryota > Metazoa > Arthropoda > Insecta > Hymenoptera > Formicidae > Trachymyrmex > Trachymyrmex septentrionalis. Next base: position 927,351 of record NW_017306018.1, on the reverse strand, counting down.
ATACATCCTTTTTTTATTAAATAATTATTACTTATTTTCGCTTTAATGTCTATTTAAAAACTTTTCCGCGAAAAATTGGAGGTTTTAGTTCATCGCTTTCTTTCTCTGCATGATATTGATTAATAAATAATAATAACAATAATATTATTAATCTTTATTTGTCGTGATACTGTTTGTCTAAATTTAGTGATCTTTTTTCGCACAGTGAGACAAAGTAATTACCGCAGTAGCTTACTTCGATAATTTACACTCATTATCCTTGTAAAGAAAACTAGCTTTTTGATACTGTCAGTTGGAAATACCAATTTAATAAATCACAATTCTAAAATTGTTATTCCAAGAAAATTTATAATATTTTTTTACTTGTAATATTTTTATAATTGTTAATTATATTTTTGTTATAAAGCAATAATTTTTATACAAACGTCATTGATTCTTGGCGATAATTACTTTTCTCCTTATCGATGCCAGTGTGCAAATTGATGCATGACAATAAGAAAAAAGTGGCGAACAGTTTAATCACTAGCCTTGCCTTACTCTTGAAGACTAACACTCTCTCTTCCCTTGTGTTACGCTGTGTGGATTCGCGCCGCGCCTCCTACCCACATTAGGGCGAGATGATAGATCGCATAGAGTACCACGTGGAACACGCGGTCGACTACGTGCAGACAGCCACGCAGGACACCAAAAAAGCACTCAAGTATCAAAGCAAAGCCCGACGGGTGAGTCCTCCCCAGATATATTGTCTCGGAGTCATTTCATTCGCGTCTAATTCGTCACTCTTGTTTTTTTCTTCCTATTATTCCTGCATCCCCTACCCTTCGTATTTCTTGATTCCCATTTTATTTTTTCACCTCGTTCTCCTCATTCCTTTTATATCAACCCGCTCTACTTATGTTATCCGCTTCTATTGGTACATATCTCGCTGCAATCTGTATTAATCGATGTACATTTACTCCACACTTACTCGCCTCTCTATACGTAAACAATTTAATGACGGCGCTTTCTTCCTTTTTATTTATTGTGTATTACTTTGTCGGTCATTCGTATTCGTGTCAATTCGCGCTCGTAAACGATATATAAATGTATATATCTACATTATCTATATGTATATGTATGTATCTATACATATACCTATACATCGCTCTCTGTACTCTGTCGAAACATGGGTGTGCTAATTGTGTGCCTCTGTCCATCAACTGCTCTGTTTACTACTATTACTCATACTATTAACCTTATGTTATTAATCTCTATGCTGTCGATACTAATATGGGTACGTGTGTATAACTGTGTCGATGTGAAAAATATGACGACGTGTATGTACCTGCACATACATGCGCGTACGACGCTGGGAATGTGGCATTCTCTTGCTGCGGGGATGTTGCTTCTCTCTCTCGCCGATTATGTGTACATAAATGTCATCCTGGGTGCATCCATCCCCGAGGTTGTTCCCCTCGACGAGCGAACCTGGTTCCACCTCGAAATCCTCCTTCCTTTCACGCCCATCCCGATCTCGAGTTCCGTCCTTTGTCCCACGTGTGGTATGGCAGGGTGAAATGATGGACAGCATTGAGTACTGCGTGAATCAGACCGGCGACCACGTCGGCCAGGCCCGGGGCGAGCTGATTAAAGCCGAAGAATACCGATCCAAGGCTCGTAAGGTAAAAAACATCAGACACCAAACACAGCTAAAACTAGGCAAATCTATTTCTCACGTAATATTGAGAAACGAAAAGCTTTTCGAGGCAAGGAGCAGATTTCGCGAGTTTCGGATTAGCTCGGTCGACATGAACGCTGCTAACTCATGGATTAAATTTAAGAAAGAAGTTGAATCTTTATCTGAAAGTGTTATCAAGAAAATACGTTTTTTTTTCCCCTTTTGTTTATCGACATCGCGAATTTTGTGAGGTAATGATTTCTTTGGAATCCATCGAAGAGTTGTCTTTTTCCGTGAGTCAACTCAGGATTTACTGAATACTTCTCTATATTTGCAATAAGGAATCGTTTCGCTTGGTCATCACAAAACGACATGGCGAATGAATAAAGTCCGGTGGAAAGGAGCAAAAAGGAATAAGTGCCTATTGAATGATTGATTCGAGAGAGATTTATTAGAAATTTTATGAAATGCGACGGCGGACTTGAAAACATTATCACAGAGTAATATTTTTCTTTTGCATCGTTATCATTTTTTCTTCTCTGCTTCGCGTTGTCTTCGCATAAAATCTTGATCTCTCTCGCCATTATAATTCTCAAAGTGAACATTTTCACTTGGAAACGCATTAACTTGACCGTACGAAATAAATGTTAAAAATAGCAAAAGATTTACTGCGATTTAAGTATCTGTCCAGAAAAATATGATATTTTGCTTGTATGCAAAACACACATCGTATACATACAAAAACTTCTATAAATATTTGTTTAAATTATAAGGCACAGAATGTGCGTGTGTGCGTGCGCGCGCGTGTGTGTGTGTGTATGTGTGTAAAAGAGAATCGATTTTTAATATTTTGATCAAATGTAATATGTATATTGTTAACAAAAATTTGCTTCCGTTACATGTAATGGAAGCAAATTTCTAGCAGGTACATTAAAAACATTTAAATGTCAATGAAAATATGAAGTCACAAGTAACTTAACTTTAATGTTCATATGCATTAATAAATTTTATTCATATCCACAAAGAAAGGAAAATTTAATGGAAAGTACACTAAATTTCATAAAATTATATGAAAAATACAATGAATTTCATGTATATGTACACAAATATCCTTTTCAATTACTTTAGATACATTAACTTTAATATAATGTTATAAAATTGAATTTAACTTGTGTAACTTA
>NW_017306018.1:919187-924413 GCF_001594115.1 Trachymyrmex septentrionalis | reverse complement strand
ATATATATATATAAATTTACTGAAACAAATTTGAGAAATATTCGAGTATCAAAAATGATTTAAAAAATACTTAATTTAAATGAAATTGCTGAAATTCTTTTTTGCTCCTGAAATAACTCCCTTTGTTCTAATACTACCTACGATCAGGCATTTCGCATCGAGTGGGATCCGAACCTTGTTTTTTGTGATTGACTTTTAATTTTGTGTATAGTGTACAATTGCACTCGTGCTAATTATACCACTGCACTATTCTTTGTGTTACGTTTGCGACAGTATTTTCCGCGATCGAAGTCCCGTGGGATCGCGGTAAAAGAGATGAAGTGTAATAGTTGATGTCGAATAGATTAATAGTAAGGATAGATGAATGCACTGTTTTGTAGATTAGCACAGAAACGATGTAATAAAATAGATAGCGGAATAAACTTTATTGTGTCGGGTAGAATGGTTTGGTATTTGTGACTAACTATAGTTTGTGAACACACCCGCATTATTAGTTGTATGTGGAATGTGCTTGATTATGTTTGACAGCCAGCTCATCCTCTTTTTCCTAAAAGTTATCGCCAGTATTACATACTCTACATACTACATACATTAGTAATGACTATTTTTAAATTATACATTGTTTTACTTTCGTAAAAATTTAGTAAAAAATTTACTCAAATTATTTATTTTTTTTTTTATAATTCTAGTAAGGGCAGTGGAGGATAATTGTTTACAATAATGGACAACCTTGACTTTGACATATGTTGTCAAGGCCCTGTATGACCTTGACCTACTCGTTAATAAATTTAACAAAATAAGTTTTATAAATGAGTTTAATTTTATGATGGCTTTCCACGCGAAGCGAGATTTATCCCATCTCCCCCAAAGGTATCCGACTTTCCACCGCGAAGCGAGGTCCAGCCTATCTCTCCTCCTACCTAGGAGTGTACGACTTCATATGCTTGTAGATCTTACTTCGCGTGAAAAGTCGGACGCCTGAGCAGGGAAGGAGGTAGGATGGACCTTGTTTCGGGTGAAAAATCGTATAGATACATGATACTAAAATTGCGCTTTAACTAAGGTCCAGTTTCACAACTCACGGTTAATTCTAGAATTGAAAATAGATGAGAAATAAGTTGGCTCTCGGTTATTAAGAGTTAAATATCTCAGAAACTATAAGAGAGCACTACTTAGTTGTTAAGGAAAAATTACTCAAGATGATGATTTTGATGATATATATCAAGGTCAATCAGGGCTCATCAGGGCTGATTCCACTGTAAATAATTTCAAAAATTTACTTTTCTTTGGGCATTTCCAAGGCATTTATGTGTTCATTTTATTAAAATATTAGACATATATATCGTTGGCTTCCATATTTTCAATTTTTTCTTTCGTTTAAAATTACTCGCAAAAATGTTTAATTTCGCGTCATTATTTAACTCTAATTTTATTGTTACTTTGTGACTAATTACAAATTTTTTTCCCTCGCATTTTAACCGTTTTATTTACGAGTTAATATTAAAGGGGAAACAAATATTTTTAATAAAGCATTTTTCTAGCACAGTAAAAAGTATAGATAAAGGTACAGATAAATCGGAAGAAATAAGATTTTTCTCTTGTCTTTTTTTTATCACTTGTATGCGGTAATGAAAATCAGCATGAACACGTGAATCACATATTCGCTTCTTGCATTCTTTTTTCCACCACTTCTTCCGTAAGTTTCGAATTTTGATTTCCGATCCACTGCACTCGTACAATTGTAAGGTTTTATTCTTCTCTTTCTTATTTCGCCATCACCGAAAATATTCTTCACATTTTATTTCTCTTTTTACTTTTCCAATTTTTCGAAGGTACGTATTTACGTGTCGCTTACTTACAATTTACTCACGAAGCTCGGCGCGTAACGTTATTTCGATACCCTCACTATATCTTTTTCTCTCTTTGCGATTTCTTCAATTCTTTATCGACGTAGGCGTATATGGGTGTATATGGGCTTATACGTGGCCTTCTCTGCTTTTCTGTCCACAGAAAATGATCTTCATCATAATCTGCGTCCTAATATCGGCGGTCATACTAGTCGCCATAATAGTAGGGTGCCTTCCAAGAACCTAAACGGCCAAGGGGGGTGTTTTTTGTAGGGGAAGGAAGGGTATGGGTGTCAAACAAGAAGAGTTTAACGATTTTGAAAAAGAAGGTAGAGAAAGAAAGGAAAAACGAGTGCATCGCGATAGCAAAAATGTCATAATAATAATATTAATAGTAATATTAATAGTAAATATAACAATAGCAAAGTAACAATAATAATATATGCAGAAACTTAGTTGCGATCAACTTGGGGAGAAACGCATGAGATCGGATGTGCAGTGTAATCAGAAGTTTCGTGATAGGAAGGGAATAGATGTGGAAGAATTATGACGTATGGAAGTCGCTTAGAGTTGTGAACGTATCTTTAAAGTCGCACTAAGCCAAAAAGACAAAGGGAAATAGAAATGCTAATAAAATGGATGTCCCGTGCCGATCCTAATAACACGTTTCTCCGTAATTTTACGCCGATAATCCTTCGACTAATCTCTGTAACAAACGACTAATTAACGTAATAATCTGCACCATCGTATCCGCTCATTTCGTTAATAGTAAGTACACTTCATTACACCACTCGATGTTCCTCCGGATTGTAAATGTCTTAAATCGACGGCGCGATGTCGTCGACGTGGTAATCTCAGTTTCGGGGTACTCGTCTTGTCAGTTTTATTTGTGCAAATAATCGATAATTGTGCTTGTGATTAACCGCAGAAAACTGAAGATGTGAAACCCAGTTTCTGGAGGAAATTCGAGATGATTGTCGGCAATTTTATTGATACGCATTCGTCATTTGCCATTTATTTGATGAGAAGTAACAAAATTTTTGTTCCGTACTTCGAGATACATGAAATTAATTGACGAAGATGTACATATTTAACAATACTTTAATTCAAGTTTTTTCTATTATGTATATTTATGTATGTGTGACATATATACTCTCTAAATCTGAATCAGTGGATAGTCACTAATTATGTTACTTAGTGACATACTTAGCACTGATAATCAGTAAAGTTCAACTAAAAAAGAAAGAATGTTTGAGCATTATATAACTAAAATACTGACATTTGCACGTTAATTTCAATCTTCTAATATCGTATTGAATTTAAGCAATTATGTATTAATAAAACAAGGTTAATTAGATCACATGATAAAGATTAGCTAGATTAGGGATCTCATATTTAATTCATTGATTACCAGTGGCATACTTGGCACTGATATTAATGATTATTCACTCATTCAGATTTAGAGAGTATAATATATGTTTATATGATATGCTTTTATTATTATTGGGTTGGCAAATAAATTCATTCGGTTTTGTAGGGTGGAATATATAAAACAATTTTATACATATTCTATTTTCCAAAGAATTGGCAATTATACTATTCAATAGAGCAAAGTTCAGCATTAATTATGCGGAATTAAGAATCGGTTTTTTAATTGCGGTACGATAATTTTTAACGAAGTTATAAGCAATCAGTCGGAATGCTTTTTTACTTAATCCGTGAATAACTTACAATAGTAACAAAAAATCATAGGAACATTTTTTTAATCGAATTTTGAGAGAAAACTTTAAGCTTTCCGTTTTTTCAGCTCGTAGTTTTCTATATGTAAAAATGAAACAAACTTACGTAAACTCAAAAAATATAATAACCTTTCAAAAAAGTAACGATTTCAAGCTTTAAAATCATTTTTTTAAATTTAAATTTCGTTTTTTTAATAAAAATATCGTGTATACAATTTAAACTAACAAAACCGAACGAATTTATTTGCCAATTATAACCCAATTATATTTATCAAAGTTCAATGAGGCGCGTATGTACGTGCGTGAATGTATTAAATGTCCTCCAAGTTTTCTGCATTTGATCTATAAATTATTTTGTAAATAATCCGAATGCTAAATCCAAAATTTGCAATTTATTCGTAACAATATATAATATATAAATGTTTAAAAAACCAATAAAATTTCTGTTAGCAAAGTATTAGTTCCATATTACTTGATGGATTTAAAGATGCGAAGAGAGAAGTATGGAACGTTCTGTGTTAATAATATCTATTAGTCTTTGAATAAAAACAATAAAAGATACCGAAAGAATATTGTCAATATATATTTCAAAGGCAAATGCTGGATGAATGTGAGTAAATAGCGTTTATAGATGCGTTTAAGAATCTCTCTGATATACAATTAAACGCTCGAAGTCGGAACTGTCGTTTCATCTCGAATGCTCATCCAAAACCGTCGCGATTTCAGTTCAATCTGCCATTTCGTTTCATCTTTTCTTTTCTTTTTGCTTTGTTTTTTTTTCAAGCGATCATGCAATTATTTTATTTTACAGAAATTGTTCCTGATATCGATCTGCGTTACGATAGCAGTCATCATTCTGATTATCATTTTGGCAGTTAGTTTAAGTTAGCTTAAGCATGCGTACGCGACGTTGACGATAGAAAAAAAGAAATAAACACATTCGCAGAGTAAGTTTAACGGAATGAAGGGGAAAAAATAGAACAAATCGGGACGGGACAAGTATTTTGAATTGCCGAAATATTCATCATTCTTATCTCGTCTCTCCAACGGCAAACCAGAATCGAATAACGAAGATTGACGCGGATCACGTCCATCTTAAATCTTCGGGAAATTCGGACAGCGCGATACGCATCACCGATCTCGAGGTACTGTCTACGCAAGATCGTTAAGTTTATTTATTATTAAATTTTAATAAATTTTATGTGTTTATACGCGCGTTTAGCCGTAAAGAATTTACGTTGTATTTTCATGATTACTCTAATCGCGGGTTAACCAATTGTGTATCGAATGTAATGGTGATCAGAATTCATCGTGCGGATGTAATTTCCCGGAAAAACGCCTCGATGGACATCGCAAATGTCATAACGCCAGAGTAGAAGTTAAGAACGGTGATAAAACGTGGGCTATAAGTCTGGGTTACACGAAGAACAAACTATCACTTAGCGAAGATTGCAATTAAGTTCCTCCTATTGCGCCTCAATACGTTGGAAAACGCGTAAAACCGCGATATTAATTTTTATTACATTCTTTCGAAGAAACTATGTATATCTTACCGATTGCGAGAAGAAATCAATACAAGAATTTGTATAAACTTGCAGAGCGACGGTTCTTGAAATTAAAAAAGAATACGTATATATATA
>NW_017306018.1:909249-918702 GCF_001594115.1 Trachymyrmex septentrionalis | reverse complement strand
AGTCTATATATATATATATATATACGTATATAGTGCTTGTACAAATTAAATATTGTGTTTATTTAAAATGCGTGCACTGCAAGTTTGCGTTAAATCGTAGAAATGGAGATAAGAAATGTCGAGAAAAATGATCGAAGTCGGTGTTTTCTTTGGAATGGAATGGAGATCGCCATCACTGATAGCTTTTCCTCGCATTCAGGCGTATCTTCGCACTGCCTTTTATTATTTTTTTCACTTTTATTATTTTTGCCACTTCATCGTTCTTATACAAGTTCTGACGCGAGCAAGTAATAACGATGGCGATTGCACAATCGAAAATCACGCGCGACATACGAGATCGAACACATGTGCCCTTTTCCAAATCGTCTTCAAACGAAGCTCGTCATCGATTTGATACGAAATGCAGCGACAGCAAACTGAACCATTCGTGATTTTCATTTCTCTTTCTATATTTATCACCAACGAATATTGATCTTGACTACCGTGTCACTGAAGGAGAAATTGTTAAATGTCAGCAATCTATAAAGCAGTTCAGAATCACTAAAATAAGATCTCAACATATTTTATATTCAGAATTCTCACTCTCATAATTCCGTTCTCTAAATGAATAAATAAAAATTGAAACACGAAGGCAAAAATTATCATAGTAAATTTAATTTAAAAAAAAATCTATTCGTTAAATTCTTCCAGTTTTATATTGAGATCTCTTAATGTCGATTAAGAAAAAATCCTTGGGACGTAGCTATAACGAGCGCGAAAATATTCGACTTCAATTTTCAATCTTCGTTCTTGTCGAAATTGGTATTTGGTGTCGGCGCAAATTGTTTGTTGTCGCCGCAGATTCGTTTGATATCATTAAGTCAGCAATACTCTTTAGATCAGATTTGTCCAACACTTTACCAGCAAACTATAAACGCTTTCACCTCTCGTTAAGTAAAACGTTTAGTTTACAAGCAAAATGTTGGAGAAGCTTGCTCTAGATAATAGAAAAGGCAATTTGAATCGGCGCGGGCGGCGCAAGTTGGAGTTCGACGCTTCCGTATTTGTTCCAGAACTGATCTATCGTTTCTGTGCGAAATGTGACAGAGACGTTATCTTCTTCACGCCCGCGTACTTTAATTCTTGTCTGGATGCGAGAATTTCTGCTCGGTCGGGACATTAATCCGCGTGATAACGACGTGTTTCGCGATACGTATGTATGCTCCAATGAATACTTAGATATCGATCACCGTCGTCGCAATGCAGACCGCACGACACGATAATGGCCCGTGGCATTGTACATGTAAATAATCGTAATTTGTATAGAGCAGATGATAATAATAATAATAACGAGGTAACGAAAAAAAGAATAACAATATTAATCATTAAAGCCGATAGTATAATAAACATTTTCTTCTTTGGATGTATTCAGCGTAAAAAAAAGAAACGGTTATACATAGATAGGAGAATGGCGGTATGTCTTTGTTTCTCTGTCGTCTTTATTGTACTTGCCACCTCGTGTAGAAAGAAACAAAAAGGAAATTATTTGTTAGTAACAACACCAGGTGCGAATAAAATGAGATGTAATATAATTAGCGGAGACCGTATGAAATGATAGTAGAATTGCGAAAATAATAGAATTCATGTCGCGTTTTATACAAGATATAAGAGAAAAGAAACATCAATGCGTTCGATCGAGAATTAATTCATGGTGGATATTAGATATAAATTTCCTTGGCGGAGTATGCTTGCTGCGAAGATAGGGAGAGAGAAAAGCGGATAAAATAAATTAGAAAAGAATCTTATTGAGAAGATGCACCGTTCAAGCTGCACGGAAACAAGAGGAAATTCTTGGAAGAAAACGGACGTTAACGATGTCGATTAATGAAGGTCTGTATTCCTGTTTTTTTTTCCGATTGAAACTGATTTCTTTGATCACCTTTAATTTCTATCTTATTTCTCTCTATTAGATACAATAAAAAGAGATTTCATTACTGATAATATCGCGAAAAATTTTAAATACGGACAGAATAGTGTCAATTCTATGATTAATTACTTTTTCTCATGTACAAGGCGTTTCAGATTTCTCGCACTTTTTATCATCTCTAAATTTTTCGGCCAGTCGAAGTAAAAAATTTTGGAGCGATTTTTTCTTAGTTAAGATTTAATGTCGTTCTTTGATAAAAAATTTGTGACGTCTTGTATATACACATTGAAGATAAGATTATCAAAATTGAAAACGTAGTAAGTTAAAAGTTACTTACTTATTAGAATTACATCATATCCTAACCGTTGAAGCAATTCAATTAAAAAATCGGAAGTCTACACTTTGTGAGAGTTCAATTGCTCTCTCAGCCGTTCAATTGCTATTTCCGTCGGATATATATCACAGTTACATACTCATGCATCATTTTTTATGCAGGCCATTGCAACGTGCATCATCGCCGTGCCGGCAACGAGCAAGAGCTTATTTCTTTCAGGTATTTTACTATATAATCGATCGATAAGTAAACAGTTGTAATGTGTAATGTAATGTGTAATGTATTAACAATGGACAGAGAGCACACAGAATAGGAGGCAGATGAAGAGAGAGAAAGAGTGAGAGGAAATAGATGTAAGAATAAAGAAATTTAGGAATGAGAGTTAGGAGAGAGAGAGCGAGAGAGAGAGAGAGAGAGGGAGAAAGAGAGAGAGAGAGAGAGGGAGAGAGAGAGAGAGAGAGAGAGAGAGAGAGAGAGAGAGAGAGAGACAGACAGACAGACAGAGAAAGGTTTATAATAAATTATATTAAACTTTAACGATCTCTGTTAATGCCGAATGCAGAAGAAGATCATGATCATGATTTGCCTCGCCGTATTGGGCGTTGTCGTCGCTACCACCATCGGTGGATATTTCGGACTGTGAACGCCAAACCAGGTATGTGTCAGGACGCGTGACATTTGATATTTTATTGTATTGGGAATGTTCAGATAATGATAAGAATATATGTGAATAGCCGTTTTATTAACACGTATATAGTTGCTGTAATTATTATTTGATTGCCCGCTGTTGTGTTGAAATAATATACAACGATATGTACACACATAGACTAAAAGATGCAACACTTTTTTTCAATGAGTTTTTAATGGGTTTTCTTATTTATAGATCCATAAGTAACAACCAATTTCTCGGTGAGTTCATTCCAAAACCTATCGAAAGCGTCACAACCTTTTAGTCTGTGGGTGTACATAATTTTTAACTTCAGAAGTTCTTAAAATTAACTTTTTTACGTTTTCTTACTATTATCAATAACACTAGTCAACAAATAAAAAAATTTATTGATAATATGAATAAGGTGGTTTTTGCTTACTAAATATGAAAATATTAATAAAAATTTTGTAGCACGTATAACTCTTTTGTGTGTGTGTGTGTGTTATTGAAATATTTATTATGACGTCATTTTTGAGAGAGAGAGAGAAAGAGAGAGAGAGGGGGGGGATACCCGCTTTATTTTTCTTCAATCACTTTTATATCGCGAGATGGATTTAAAGTTCTTCTTTTCTTTCCTTTCCAAACTATGTGAGAAGAGATAATATGACGACTTATACATGAGAAACCCATTTTACTTTGATTTTCAACTTATGATTGAAATATAGAAGCTTTCTTTAAAGTTTTTATAAGCCATCTACTTTGTGATTTTATAATGAAATAGCTAAACACATAATAAAATTTATTTCATATATTTAAACAAAATCTGTGGGAAGAACTTGCCATATTTAGATTTTCAAAATACAAGTCTTTTTAATTGCACAAAAATGACGTGTTACGACTTTCTGAATATCAAATATGAAAAACAGAAAAGCACAAAATGTAGGTTTTATCAATGTTACCGAAATTTTGTTGACCAGTGTAATTAATAGCATTAGGCTGATAATACATTGCCATTCCAAAATCGATAAGATTTTTATTTTGGTAATTGCCCTGTCACTGTATGCACTCAGACGATCTTTTTGTTCAGAAAAGTCCAAAGACCAGCAGCATCGTGTACCTAATTTCGAACCGCCGGCAGCGTCAGCATTCACTCATATCTCTTCGATACGTGAGGCTGATCGCCATCAGACGAAAGAAGATCGTCATTGTCGAAGGTGCCATCATCGGCGCATTTCTATCGTAACACCTATCATCGCTAGAACCTTCAGTCTATTACGCGCGTTCTCCAGATCGACACGAAGAAAACCAAAGAGATAAAGGATCGTCGTTGCCATCGTTATTATCGTCGCCGACGTCACCATCATCATTTTCATTGTTGTTCGTCGTCGTCCTCGTTGTCCTTGTCGTCGTCGTCATCATCGTCATCATCATCATTATCGTTATCGTCATCGCTGCGTTGCGTCATCTTTATTTTAAAAGTCTCCTCTGATAGCTAGTGCGTTAGTTGCGTTTGATCGGCAAAAAAAAAAAATGGAAAGGGGCGAGAGAAACATATCCCTCGTTTTTCTATTCAAGTGTTAATTCGATAATTTTCCGATAGATCCATTTAGCAATCAATTCCAAGTCAATATTCTCCTCCTTGCCCTTTGTTCATCCTGTCACGCTGAAGCTTAGAGTGTAAGCTTCTCTTCTGTGAGCGTCCTCAATGGTCTTTTTTTTTCTCCTCTTTCCACGTTCCCGTGCGTGTTCTCTTTTCACGGATCATGCGGCAAAGATAATAGACGACAGGAGGCCTCGTGAATGAAATGGCCGAGAAAATGAGAGACGCTCTCATCTCTCTAGAATGCAACTAAAACTATCGATCGAATATGTACGCACCATCGGTTAAGCGACATCTCCGATCGACACAACGTCGTCCTATCGTCGACAGTACGATAACTGACACAAGGATACTGCCGGTGTTTTCCCTCTTCCTTTCCCTAATATGCGCACGAATGTCGCTGTAAAATATTACTAGACATCATGATACGCATTGCACGTCGGAAACGATGGTTCGCGCGACGCGATCTTCGTAGTATCTGCTTCGTTGCGACCCGAGCCCAACACCCAATGGTGCTTCTAAACGCGAAGACGATGAACGGCTCGCGGCTATCACTTTCCTTTTCGTCGCGAAAGTAACATATGTACGATGCCGCTTGAAAAGCTATTTTTTTTTACTGTAATTTGTACACCGAAAATTTTGAACAAATTACTTCGAAGTCACATTCTAAAGACGCATTTCGCCGACCTAATCTATGTCCGTTTATATACACGAGAGATAAACCGCTGATTAAAAATTTGTACGCCAAATTTGTATCGTCTAGATAGATTACTAACCATTAGTAAATTCTCTCACGCGGTGATATAAATAGTACTAATTGATATTAGCAATTATTCATTTATTAGTAATTTCTAGCTATTTTTAGGTGTCCCTTTCTCGAAGACTTACAAGTTTCGAACAAAATTTTGTGAGCATTGCGCTCCGAGATCGACCTCTCAGAAAGAATTTCTGATACCAAGAAAAAAATATTCTTGACGTACTTTATCGGATATCGTATACATGACGCTATAACGTAATTGTATCGAAACTCTTATGATGTAGCACGCTAGATACGAGACTAGCAATAAGCGGAACGAGAGATCCCGTGTTTTGAGTCCCAGCCGGGCTCAGTTATTCGTCGCCGAAATGTAAGATACTGACATTTGCAAACTCCTTTCCGCAAGAATAGCATAAGAGATTTCTTTTAGATCAGTGTTTAATGTTAAATGAAAAATATTTGTTTAATGTTAAAACTTAAATCTTTTTATTAAGAAAATTAATGGGATAGCATCAAGAATATTTTATTCTAGATTTTAGAATTTTCTATTAAAGAATAACATATTCTTCTTTAAAGAACAAATATGATTGGCTCTATAGCGATCTTATTTTATTCTAGATCGAGAAATAATAGCTATTGAATACAGTATTTAGTGGATAAATGATGTTTACTGATGAAAATTCAGATATCGAATTTTACTTAAGTGGAAAAATTAACAGCAGCTAACAACAAGTGATACTTGTAAAGTTCTACTACCTCGACCAGCGGTTTAACCCTCGGCTATACATATCACGTCAATTCTGAGTATAACGTTTACATCTCTACACCTCTCTATATTCGGACGATTATGAGGAATCAGCTAGAACCTAGATGATGTTTTTTCTTCGCAGAAAACGATATGTCGAGTATGAATCGTGAAGTTAAATTGGAGAAGCGCGTAATTTAAGATAGATTGTGCATCAGTGTTGGTTAACCACGGTTCATCAAATTCTCTTTTCACGCACATAAAAAACAGCAAGGTATTGTACAATAGTATACTATTAGGTTAGAAAGTTTCCTAGTTTCGTATAAGCTTAATTAAGCACTCTTCATATTCGCTGTTAGCTAACCAATACTGTTGATACAATGACCTTCGGAATACTCGGTTAATTGACGATGAGAAAGGCGTGAGCAATGTGATTTTTATAACGGGTATTTTTTAAGTAAAAGATGTTTGCATATTCACTGTGTGTTGTTTGTTCTATTGATAGCTTACTCGAAAAGATATTTCGACCAATAGGTGTTCAGTGAGAGAGAAACAATCAATTCTTCCAATATTTCTATTTGGTAGTAATTAGTGTGATATTAATCACGATATAGCGAGGTGTAGCGATCGTATCTTTCTATAGGCGTAAGACACGACGTCGTTTCAGAATGTGACCGGCAGAAGCGAGAACGAATGTTCAGGTGCGTCAGATGTTAAAATAGACTTAATAATACGATATACGTAAACCAAATTCGTTTTTGCTTCTAGACGGTTAATTTTGCTGATGTTTTATTTATTTTTTTTTTTTTTCACTGAATCGATAAAGTTTGCGGTCTCTGATTTCGTGCTGCACGATACGCACCATTAGGTATTGGGTATGACGATTGTCCTTAATCGCGATTCTCGTCTTGAATAGTTTCGCGTCTTCTGTAAATCTTGACAAATCATCCTCGGCGAAAATAATCCCTTCGTCGTGTACTTTTGCTTGAAAAGTATAAAATTGAAACTGTATTAAAATTAAGAAACATAACTTCGTTGTATCTTGCTAGTCTTGAAAATAACATAACACGATTGCGCGAATGATTGATTCGATTTTGAGTTAAATCTGTAATTAATAGAAATAGTCAAATTCATAAATTCGTTACTTTTATAGATTTTTATAATTTTCTTTATAGTTCAGCACATGGATTTCGAAGCTATTGTCGCGTTACCTCTAAATAATACTTTTCGTTTTTTCAAGATCAACGCATGCATCCGAAACGATTTATAACTCTAATTGTAAATCTCAAATTTCCCTTATTAAATTATACGCGGGTTCTTGAAACTAATCATGCGAAAGGTGCATCATCTTCGAAACGATTAACCCCAACATGGACGAAATAACAGAGAGAGCATGAAAAGTGTAGAAAGCAAGAGACATTACGTAAGAATGAGAGAACGTGTGTATGTATGTATGCATGCATTCGTAAGAAGCAGAGAAAAGGAGCCATTTTCTCTTAAGCTGCAGCAATAATATAATTATAGATGTTATGAAAAAAAATAATTAAAAGAATAATCTCATTGGCAGAATGAAAAAGAATGAGCGATATTGTATGTACACGGATATGTATACATATATATATTTAAAAAAAGATATATATATATATATATATATATATATATAGATAGGTAGATAGAGAGAAATGTCATTACGGACGAGGAAGAAAAATACTATTAAGAATGACAATTATTATTATTGGCAGCGCCTATATATTGCTCCTCGACAGATTAATGTATCAGACGGAGTGCTGGCAACGTTAATGTTAATATTTTGTTGAGTATATTATAATTATTACGAACGTTAAGGTGCAAACATTCTACAAAAGATCATGAGTTAATGTTTAAACGAAATGGGGAAAAGAGAAAAAAAGGAGGAAAATGACGATAAAAGAAAATGAATTACGATTTGTGCAATGCGCGTTTTGCGTAAATTATAACATTTAATAATAATAATGATTAAGAAAATATTAAGATTACACCCCTTGCATTGTACAGAAAGCATAATAATTGTTAGTTTAGACAGAACAAACGTTACGATCTACTATCTAATTATAATCCAATACGATTAAGATGGCTAATTGTAAGATTTAATCGCGTAATCCTTCTGTCACGAGTTATTGCGGTCGTCGATAGGTATAATATTCTCTGATATTTATCATTTGGCTGATCAATGGATTTCGTTGAAGAGAGGATGCTTTCCGTGTGGATCTCACGTTACCTAAAATAAAAGAGAAACAAGGGAGATCCTTTCGGTTATCAAAAGAGATAAAGATGAATAAAAGAATTACGCAGACACGAAAGCATGTCTTCTTCTCTTTTCTAGCTACATTTTCATCGTTCATATTAATACGTTTATATTAATCGCGTATTAATTCATATTCTATTTCTCTGTGCTCCATCGAATCACCTAACGTATCGCGTAGTACCTCGCAAGGCAAACGCAAGAGTTTTTCTTTTTATTTATTATTTATGTTTTGTTTGCGTGCGATCTCCTTATTTCTCGTATCAATTGATTTCCATAACAGTTTGTCATATATAATAAGTCTGTTCGGATCATCCAGTATATCCGCTCTTGCAGAAATCCATAACGCAGCCTCAGATCTCGTAACTTTAGCTTTATAGCGAACTCTTCGTAATAGGAATTGAGAGAAAGAAAACACACCTATCGTCGTCAATTTCTTATTGCTAGATAGATAGATAGATTGATAGATAGATAGATAGATAGATAGATATATAGATAGAAAGAGTGAGTGAGTGAGAGAGAGAGAGAGAAATTCTACAAGAGTAATGTTGTCGGCGTACGACATAACTGACTGTACGTTAAACGAATCTGGCCTAAAGATTTAAGGAATGTCACGTCTCCTCGTTATTGTCAATCGATCATCCTGACTTTCATCTTCGTTTGAGACCATTCCAGTTCCTTAGACTAAGGATAGTCATTCAGATGTCTATTAATCTCGTTGTCTTTAATCTGTATAACTTTTATTATATATTACTTCCAATTTCGCTCGTTTCAACACTTGTAGAATCTTCTACACGCTCGCGATTTCGTCGTCACATCATTACTGTCACTTAAGACAAGAAAGCATTTCTTTTTTTTTTAACCTGGTGGCTTAAAGAGAAGCGAATTGAAGGAATGTTCACGAAATTGGTTCTGTTCCTATAGTTAGAATCGTGTATTAGTGAATTTTAATGTCGCGAGCATCTCATTAGATAGCTAATTGCGAAAGCTGATACATTTTCCTTTCATTTTTTTGTCCCATACGCATACAAGATATCATGGCAGTTTAAAATGCATCAAACGTGAATGCATCGACGTTGACGTGAGACACATAAACGATAAATTCAGTCATACGATTCCCTATTCTCGAATTATATTTATTCATCGTGATTAACCAGAATATATGTACTACTGGAATTCAA
>NW_017306018.1:886324-909149 GCF_001594115.1 Trachymyrmex septentrionalis | reverse complement strand
AGAGAGAGAGAGAGAGAGAGAGAGAGAGAGAGAGAGAGAGAGAGAGGGAGGAGAAACATCGTTTAAAGACGTATCTGATATACGGTCCTTATCAAAAGTTTAAAGTTAAAAATGTGTAAATGTTTATACTTTCTATATAAAAATAAATATGGAAACTATATATAGATACGAAACAATTGTATGAGTAATATCATATTTTTATCAAAAATCACGATTTAAAAAAAAATTCTTTAAGTATTCAATATGATTTATGCAAAGTTTCATTGCAATTCCTGAGTTTCCTTGCAATTAGTTAGTCTATAAATAAATAAATACGACAAAACTTATTTGTTTATTTACTATAAATAAATACACTATGAATAAATAATCAGTGAATCGCAATAAAACTTTGAATATATAATTTCAAATGCTTAAAGAATTTTTTTTTTCAAATTGAGGTATTTGTTATTGGTTTTTAAGTTAAAATATTATAAGAAATAATAAATAATTACAAATAAAAAATAATTACACACATACAGAGTAAATAAACTACAAAATTGATTAAGATGATGTTACTCACACAACTGTTTCATATGTATAGTTTTCACATTTATTTTTATATAGAAAGTGTAAATATTAACACATTTTTAATTTTAAAATTTTTGGTAGATTGTATGTCAAGTACATCCTTAATCATTATATACGCTATTTATTGCATTTATACGTAGAACAATAGAAAAAAAAGATTGCGCAGCGGATTTATCTACGTAGGGATATTTTTAAACGCACGATATAGTTCCGCGGACAATATACAAAATGCACGCGGAAGAGGAAGAAGAAGGAAAAGAAGAAAGATAAAGGGATATGGACAGGAAGGATCGATCTGGTGTATGTGAATATATGGATCGATGTCATGTCGGTGCAATTATTAAATATGAGAGGCTACTTCAATAACCTTATGAGTGTCAATTCCAATTTCAAGTGTAAATTGTAATTTGTGAGTCTTAAAAGAAAAAAAAAAGGGAAAAACAAGAAAGTGGGAGAGAGATCATGTGGCATCAAACAGGAAAGAAGAATCAATAGTTAAAATAAAAAAAAATAAGCACGCGCGTATCACAGCGTGGCAAAGTGAGATTATTGATAAATATTAATAATTTATCGAAATCGATAAAAAATGTTAGGAATGAAAGAGAGAGAGAGAGAGAGAGAGAGAGAGAGAGAGAGAGAGAGAGAGTGTGTGTGTGTGTGTGTGTGTGTGCGTGTGTGTAAAAAAAAGAGAAAGAAAAAATGTGTACGCGAGAGAAAACATGAGACATACGTTAAACTACAAAAATAAAAAAGATAAAAAAAAGACAGAAACTAAATTGTAGACACGCAAAAATAACAAAGATAATGGATACTTTTTATTGTAGGTATTTCATATAGATAAAAATCGTAAAAATAATAAAAAGAAGCATACTATATTAACAGGAATACTCATTGAAAAAAGAATTCGTAAAGTTAACGGTGTTTTTTCTGCCTATACGTATATCCGACATTTCGCGAGCGCGCTGTGTAATTTCTTTCATACATAAATAAAAAGTTACAAAAAGGGCATAAAAAAGACAACAGAGGTCAATATAAATCCGGTTCTTATTAAATTTCTATATTAAAATTGCGTTCTTATCTCTGATATGATTAATTATTACTACTATTATTATTATCATCATCATTATCATTGACACTGTACAAAGTCGGCAATAATTTTAAGAGACCTGCCCTTAAGATACCCCGTCTTATGTAATTGTTCGGAGACGAAATAAATGGAAGAACTCCATCTCGGCTTCGAATTAGTCTTCCCTTCCGGTTTTATAGCCAGGAAGGGTTAAATCTTACGAGTTGGAGAGTGAGGCCAACATTCAGGCAATGAAAATATCCAAGAAATGTCCGAAAAAAAACGAGAAATATTTGAATCCGCGAGTGATTGCTGTCGTATTCGTCACTGTCAGTTTTATACAGTGATTACACAATTATTATGATAGAAAATAAAAATATAACTTTGAATAATTGAAAAAAATAACAATTAGAACGAATTAAAAAAACACAGAAAAAATAAAAATTAAAATGCGCTATTAAAAGTAAAAAAGAATGTATAAATTTAAACTTTGATTAAAAGTTTCATGAAAAATATAATTAACCTGCAGGAAGAAAGTAGACAAGTACATTTCAAATTTTATTTCATCAATTGATTGAGTTTGCATTTAATTTCGCTATTTACAAGAAACAAATATTGACCTTTACATAATTTGTTTATTTCTCTGAACGGCAATCCAAATTATCACTTTAAAAATAGCATTTAATACATATAATGTATGTATAAATTAAATATTAATTAAATTAATTTTATTGTGCATCCTTAAAAATACACTTTAGTGTACATAAGTGAAATATACACAAAAAGCAAAGCATTATAAAGCTTATCTGACAAATTTGAATAAACGTGATTAATTAAATTATAAATTTTACATAAAGATACTAAGATTATTTTGATCGATTAGATATTGTGCAAGAAAGATAGACGTGAACAAAATATCGCGTATCGCATATAAATCTACGGAAAAACGCAAGAATATAAGGAATTTCAGCAGTATGAAATGAAAGGAGACACTGAATACGGAAGACAGAATTTGACAGTGTATGAAATAAATTAAGATTATTTTTAAATTAAGATTAATTGGAAAGAGTAGTGGAAAGGTATAAAATCAAAGTTAGAACTCTGGATGACATGATACAAATAACATTCAATATTTTATAATTTAAAAATATGTAAATATATATATTTTTACTTAAGTTCTAATTTAAACATCATTGTCATCAAACTTTTTGTCTTCTCAAGTTCACCATAAGATTTTGACAACGTTTATTAATTTTGATCGTATTTCACGCAATTATCTATTTATTTCTAGCATTAGATTTAAGAAAAGATAAGGATTGATTTATATCAATATATTGGTAAAAGCGAGTAATAAAGATATTTCTTGGATATTTCACATTGTTCAGATGTAGTGATGATTAATTCTGCAATAAAGATAATATGTCATCAAATGAATGTGCCCTTTCGTCGTGTAATCAAGCACAAAGAAAATATCCCTTTACGAGCATAGCAGTAGGCCTCTAGCCGTGCATCTGGTCAAGAAATCTAACTGCTTTCGAGAACATTACTGCAAAATTATAATATCATCTTACTAATTGTATGAAAAAAATTCGCTTGCTTTATTTGCTGCAATACAATTTTTGCTATATGAAAATTTATTACCTAAATGGTAATCTCATCATTTCGCATTGTTTATATTACTCTGAGAATTCTCAGACATGGCTGGCGAAAGAAAATTTACCGTGAAACTTGATGTGTCGAACACAGTTAGAAATCGCTAGATTGCGCTATAAAAAGTAAAAAGATAAAATAAAAATGCGTTTATTCTCTCGATTAACGAGACTCGAAGCTGCGATTTGTGTCAGGAAGAGTTCTTTCGACTTCAAGATTGAGGCTTTCATATCATTGAGGTAGGATGAAAATACTAAGAAATATCCTAACATCTGAATTGCCTAGAAAAAGTAAGACGTCTGAAGAATTGGAGCATTTAAAAAATAAGATGTCTAAAAGATTGAGATTTAAATGTCTGAAATATCAGATGTATATATAGTAGGACGCGTCTAAAAGGTGGGAAAATTAGATAGTCTAAATTGTCTAAAAAATTAGACCATTCTGAATATGAAGACATCTGATGAAATATGATATATCTCATATTAAGTATTTTAGATTTTCAGTTATTTGGCATGATCGAGTTTTCGTGAGAAAAGTTCCAATTCGGCAAGATGCAACAGCTCCTTCTAACACGAATTGCTAGCTTCTACTCGTGCTGCACTCAAGAAACATCAACGATGTAAGAATAACTCTCGATATTTACACACGTTCATTCGTAAAAGCGAAACAAAGAAGACAAAGAAAGAAGGAGAAAAGTGAAGCGTTCACTGTACAATTATATTCTTTTACGTTATAACAACTTACAATTAAGTAGTCGAGTTGCATATTTTGCATTACTGATAACAGCAGTAGCGTATCACTCGTCTTAACCCCTAATTTTATATATCATTGGAAGTAAGTAATCTGCAAGAATAAAGATTATAACCAGCACAGCAGTGAAGTTACTATACATCTGTAGATAAGCGGCAAGAAGAAACTTTAAAAAACCGACACGATGTTCAATGTATTTAATGATCTTCTTCGAAAGATGAAGAATATATAAATATATAGGGAATAAAAGAAAAGAGGGAACGGCTTGGTTTCTTAAGTCTTCTCAGCATCTCCTCCAATCCTTTTCTGTAAATACGAAGTACATCATACGGAAGAAAATGACGTAATGATGAAAAAAAATGAGACTTCATTTGCATATGATTTATTATAATATTCTATAAGATTTAATTTACAAGCTATATAGAAAACAAGTTTACGCTTGTTATTGAATAGTTTTGAAATCAAATAAATAACTAAATTACACATAATAAACATTACACATAATAAAAAACGAGATAACTAGGTGTATTTAATAAATAATATGTACAAAATATAAATTGAGTTTTGTAAGTGATGGAGATATGCTATTTGTAATATTACGTATGTACATTAGTTTACATATTAGGACAAAGCATGGTATCAGCTTCATCTGTCACTATGCTTGATCGACTCATTAGTCCGTCCTGAAATTGACCATCGTCAATTATTTTTTCTGGGCCCTGGAGGGCCCTTTTCTGTATGAAACGTTTCACTACCGTGGGATTTACATAAGACATGGTCAATCTGCATCCCCAGGATAGGAGAGCTAAGGGCTGTACAAACAGAAGACAACAATTACCAAAGAAACTTGAATAGCTTCTATATTTAAACTTTTAAAAATAGTAAATGATAGGCTTTAGGCTTTTTGTTTCTTGTTTCTTTTTTTTTACTATTTTTTTACATCTTGTCTTTTTACTTAAAGATAAAAAGTAAGAAATAAGAAACAAAGAGTACATTGTGAAATAGGCTTAAGAGATCTTTAAGAAATTATATCTTTAAGATATTTCATAAAGAACTCTGAAAAATATCTTAAAGTTGTCTTGCACGTCGATTTTATCGGCTTATTCTGCAATCTTTAAAAATTAATATTTTATTAAATATTGCGAAAATTGCAAAATGGTAGAGGACTTTTCAACTAAGTTTAGTTAGTTCTATCTGCTCACGAGAGACTATGCAGTCATTACTAGACACACTGTACGCACACACATGCGCGGTAAATATATAGCAAATCAATAGTTTGTTAGAAACATTTTAAACTTTATTCTGGCACATATTGATGTGAGATATTAAATATCTTGTCAATTATTGTTTTGATAATCATATCTTAATACTTTTATGAATAGAATAACGAGATAAACTAATTGGTATAAAGAAAACACAGTTGTTTATTTAAAAAAATCTATTTTGCCTAAATATATTTTTTAAAGCAATTATCACACAACACACACACACACACACACACACACATACACCAGTTGGAATATTAGGAAATAAAAAAAATTGCATGTCAAATAAACTGTTAACACACATACTTCTATTACTTACTCGTTCTTTTTCCAGATAATTATATGGTGTGATGATATGTCGCCAGAGACATTTGCTAACAAGATTTTTTAAACGTTCTACTTCTAACGGATTTGCGCATGGGTGATACAACATGACAATCGCACCATGCTATTAATAGGATAACGAAATATAAATTATTTTGACATTTTGACATTTTATGTAGAATATGCTATGTAACTATTACGATTACCTCGAGACTATGCAACCATCTCTGTTTGGGCAAATATTTGTATTCTCCGTAAACTGGCCACAAAGGTCTATGAGGACCGCTGCAAACCGCATATAAATATTTTGTTTGAACAGAATTGTTTTTGCTACTAGAGAATGTCATATACTTACTAAAGAGGAATATCATCATCATATTCAATTCTTTGGTTCATACACTTATGAGCAGCCTAAAAAATACTTTGATTAAAATTTGTGCTAATAATTAATGTTAGTATTTAATGACAACAATATAAGATATTTTTACCTTATATATTTTTGGAATGGTCTCACAATAAATTCTTGCTGTAATCTTACTTGGCATGATGGTATGATCATAACATGTGTATTCTGATGGAGTATGATCCCAATCAATAGTTAAATTAGTCTGAAATTTTGTTACTATTAAAATATCTGCTATATTTTGTTAAATAAGACTTAAATATTCTTTTCAATTGAAATAATCTATGTAAATAGAAACCTTAGCATCATCACATTCTGGTGACACATGGCCCATGTATAGCTCGTGAGGAAATTCTTCTATAGATTTGTATTCATGATTTTGTTCATCGTTTGACAATATTTTGAGTGGCAATTTTAGATCTTTTAATTTCTCTGGCATCCAACCCCCAGGTGTCTTGTCAGGTAACTCTGTTACAGATTCATATTCGTGTTGTTGTTGATTCTTTGGAAACACTTTAGGTGATGGTTTTGGATTCCCTGGTCTGTCAGGCATCCAACGCCCAGGCCAATACATCTTATGAGGTAGATCTGTTACAGATTCATATTCATATTGTTGCCGATTCTTTGGAAACACTTTGGGTGGTGGTTTTGGATCATCTGGTCTGTCAGGCATCCAACGTCCATTCCAATTCTCAAATTCATCTTCAATATTCCTACGTTTGTCCTTATATTCATTATTACCCAATGTACGTAGTAATTTTTGCATAACATTTTCATTCAGTTGTTGTATGTCATAATCTGAAAGATGATTATAATAAAGGGCCATTATTTCTTTAAAATTTAAGAAAGTAAAAACCATGTAACTTAATATGTTTTTTACTTAAATATAAAAATTAAATATTATTTGTTTGTATCGGATGTATACATCTTGTTGAAAAAAATGTATTGTAGACAAGTTTCATTAAAATTTTTAATTAATAACTGATTCCATTTTTTCACGAAGAATTTATTTTGAGACAAATTCATCAAGATATATGTATGTACAGAAAAATGCAAACGTTGTGCATTATCATAACAAAAGACTCCGCTAAAATTTTAAAATTGACTAAGAACTTATATAATTTACAAACAGATTTAATCTGATATAAACATATATATTTTAAATTGTAAGTCGATTGTATTAATTAATATATTGAAGAGTCAACTCAAATCATGTATCGTGTATTAAACTTGTTTTAGAATTAATTACACAAAAATATCTAGTGTTAGCTCTCAATCCATATTTATTAATTAATGATTTATTTTGGAGCCTAAATCTTTTTATATTGTTTAAAATATATTGAACTGTTATAAAACTTATTACTTTTAGGTTAGAAATGCAAACATAAATGTATGAAATTATTAAAAAATGCCTTACAATACCATTGTATTTATAAGTATCCACGAAATTCGCTGTTACGAAAACGCAAATCAGGAAGCAGAAAACCAGACGAATCATCATATTTCAGCCGCTGGGAGCGTGGCAAAAATAAACAGACTATCTTTATCGCACTTGTAGACTTTATTCTATACCTTTTAACAGAGAGACACCTGAGAGTAAACTGAGTGGACAATAGCACCGACGAGATACTATTAAAGACCGACATTCTTACGAGAATCGGCGTCCTTGTGAACATTAAAGTAATTAAGAGTTAAAAACTGAAAATATTGCATTAATTGATTTATTAGTTTAGTGGACGTATTTATGCATTTAGAACTCAATAATACTCGATTTTTCTTTAAAATTGTGATTTCAGTGCTATCATCAAAATTTGATTATCAACAGAGATGATAACTGCAGAAAAAAAATTGTAATTTTTTCTGCAATATATAGAATATTATAGCTTTACAAGTATGCATTTATTTATAGAACATTTATGTAATAAAAAATCATGAATTTAATAATGTATGAACCAAATATTTAATGTTAATAATAGCAAATTTATATCAATTGTCGATAATGTCAGAGTTCTTCAATTATCTCCGGGCCCTTGGAGCCCTTTTTATACTACCGAAAATTTACCCAGGATTGACAGTCTTTAATAGTATCTCATCGGTGACAATAGATATTTCGGCCTTTTTCATATATTAAAACTCATAGGGTAATGTCTATGTTTTTTTTGGTTCTCTTCCATACTATTACGTGAATTAGACAAGGATGGACAATCAATCTTGATAACGTCGTTATATATCGATTAAACGCTAACGATGGTATAAAGACATTATACGCGTACAAAATTTTAGTTCGTAAGGTCTCAAATCGACCAATGACAATCAAAATTGCAATTTCACATTTTTGCAATATCATGTATTCAGATACCAAAAAGAAACCAGAGAGCGGTCATCCTGGTCTTTCTGGTGTTTCTCGTGTGACATTTAGAACGTTTGGATCGAAGCTTTCGTACACTACCGGCATTAATTTTATAGAATAATGCGAATTACATATCTCATTATCGACACTGCTGATAAAGTCATAGCGTCGAAAAATTGATGTGGTGCGACAGCAAATCTCATCTCATCTCATCTAATTTATCACTGAAATTCAGTTTGTGAAAATTGATGTTGAGCGCAAATCCGATTACATTCATGGCAATTATTCAGTTTACTACTTGCGCCTCAAAAATCATTGAAATTGTAAGCTTATTCGAGATGTTTTTGCATGAAACGAAAGAATCTTGCAGAAATAAAAGCGTCACTCTGCCCCATAAACCGAGATATTAATCGTTAAAGTTGACGACTATTCAGGGATGCTATTCTGTAACTGCCTAACTTTCTGTACATGCCTAATGATAATTGTCGGTGTTATGTTTTTTGCGCAGTTTTTTTAACATACAAAAATATCTGCGCAAAATACATAACGATACCGCAACAACTATATCGGTAGGCGTGTACAGACAATTATATCGGTTATTTTTTTAAAACTTTCAAAAATTCAGATTATTTCGTCTTTACGTCAAATTTAATTGCAAATGAACGTAAGGTTTGTATCGTTAATCGCGCACGGTCTATGAACATTCATGTAGAAAAGTAATCATTTTTCAGTTTGTGAAAATTTCCGAGGGAAAGAATCGAAGTCCTTGAGTATACATACATACAGAAATTTATACAGAATACTAAATAGCATTTTTGATTAGGAAATCTGACATCACACCGATGGCATAAAGGGGTATGTATGAGAACATGTAGATAGGGCTAGAATAAATATTTTATGCTTTAATTATACAAATTCTCTGCTTTATAAACATAAATTCTGTGCCTTAAAAATACAAATTATTTTTTTATGTATGTATATATATATATTAATATATATTACAAATTTGCATTGTTATGAATAAGAAATTCAAACTTAATAGAGTTATTAAAAATTGAAAGGTACAGAATTTTTTGAAAAGCGTATTCTTTTTCAGTGTAAAAATGTTTACAAGGAAAACCGACCATTATTGTTAGTGGTTAAGAAATAATTAAAATTTTTCACTGTATTATTAGTAATTTAATCGAACAATTGTTTAAATTAATTGGGCTATTATAAAATAATAGTATATAAATTGTTAAGGAGGTTGTAAGGGCATAAAACACATATATTAATATTTACGCTTTAAACAAACTGCACATGAAAGCTGTGTTCATAACATTCTGTTTTTATTTAGCAACACATTTTTATATATTATTTGATGTTAGTTTATTATTATAAACAAAAATTTTTTAAATAATAACAAAAATCTAAATTTTTTTATATGAATATTTTAAGTACTAAAAATGACTTATGCAAAGTTTCATTGAGATTCATCAATTAGTTTATAACAAATAAATATTTTGTTTATTTACTGAACAATTAATGTCTGCATCTCAATACAACTTTACATAAATATTTTTGAATTCATAAAGTACTTATATGAAAAAATTGAGATTTTTATTATTATTTTATAATACATTTTCATATATTTATATTATAGAGTATAAATTTAAAAAATATTACTTTTTATTGAAAAAAAATTTTGATCCAGATAGTCTCTAATTTTTTTGTATTACTTTTAAATGTAATTTAGAATAATCTGTAATTTTTTCAAGTAATTCTTAATATTGCATTTGTCTTTCAACCTCCTTAAATAAAAATAATCATTTACAATTAGTCCATCACTATTCAGTCAATTGTAACAACGCGTCCCGAGCGTTAATTATCGGTTATAAGGAGAATGATATGATTCGATCCGCCGGTCGCGACGCGCGTCATCGTTACTTTTAACGGAGATACGCGTAGATAGATAGTGCAAGTGAAGTACGGCTTAGTCGCCAGAAATACGCCTACCTGCAGCGTAAATGGAAGATCAGTCGGAGCGCAAACAATGGCTCGAGTGGCTATATCCACGCTCGAGGGCCAGAATGTCACTCGAAGCGATGATATTCCATGTGTGCGTGAGCGCGAAAAAAGAGTTAAAAAAACAAAAGAAGTGATCAACCGCAACTATGAGTCCGCGTATTCGTTTCGAGATGTACGTCAAGACTATTATAGTGCTAGAAATAAAAATCCTAGAATAACTTAGTCCCTTTAATGATATTGTTTCTATTTTGAGGAAACCCGAAAAATGAGTTTTTTTTTTACGTATTTGTCTTATTTTACAGAAGTTAAATTAGTTATTACGTTATGTCATTCTGGCACATGTTAAACTGAATTTTCTTTATGTTTGATTTTTACATATGAAGTTCTTTGAAGAGAAAACAATTTCCCGAAAATCACAGCCACTCACAGTACCTTTCATGTTAATTCAGCATTTACCGGAGATTAATATACATGGCTTATGCGTGTATATCACTTCGGTTCTCCTTAGAATATCAATAGTATTGTTTTCATAGCTATTATATCCCCAAGGAACATCGCTATTGGCATTATTGTTCATAGACCGTTATAGAATTCATGCGTCTACAATTCGCTCTTGTAATAGATGTAAACATATGCATTGCGTAAATATTTGTATATGTTAATTTACTGATTATTCATGCGAATTTGTCACTGAATTTAGCCATTCGATCAGTTTTAGATTCATAAAATTTATAAGAAAGATATCTATAAAATCGTATAAAAAATCACTTTCTATTGTATATTTATAACGAAGAAGAATCTTTATAGTTCTTACAATAAGATATTTTTAATAATCCTGTTATAGTTTTAGATATGTATATTTATCAACCACCTATTTTTAATGTTAGGTATATTTTAACTCTTTTTACTATTATATTATTTTCAGATAATTTTGTCAATTCTGTCCTTATACTATTTATAAATCATTTCTTTTGTTTTCGGTAATAGGATAATTTGTAATTCTATCTGATTAAAATCTCCAACTTTTTTTACATTAGTTTTTATGATTTCATATAGTACGATTCCGAAATTATACATAGAAAGTAAGTAATATTTATCAGACTTATATTATTTCAATCAACTATTTTGACTCAAAATATACCTTCTGACCATCTTTAATTTGATAATAAATTTATTAGGACCGTGTAATGTGAATACACAATAAGTAAGAAGCAAACTGACCTATCATAGTAATATCACAAATTAAATTGATTAGCAATTTCATAATTTTTGCTCAATTGGCATTATTTTAAGAAGATCTTAATGTATTATGAGAATCTTTAAATAAATTTATCGCGAAAAATATTATCTATTTTTTAATTGGATTATTTGGTCGAATATATCGCAATGATTGAGCCTAATACCTTGGAGAAAAGAAGTTCTTAATACAAATTAAGAAATGTATCTTGACTATTTATCGATATAATTTTGAGTAGTACATTGATTTTGTCCGTCTTCTTTTCATATTCGTTTATGCATGGTATCATGCGGTTGAAGAGCAAAGTAAAGACGCGCATGGAAGCATCGAGCCAGTTATCGAGTCGTGGTGACGGGCGGCCAATATTGTCAAGGCAAGAGGGCAAACAGCGTTGGAGTGTTTGCTCCTGGAAAACCGTTAACGCTCTCGGAGCAGGGTTTTAACTACGCTCGATCGACCGACGAATGCACGCGTAATTTATGCGACATGACGGAACTGTTGGCACAGTCGCAATCGGCCGGAATAAATTTTCTGTAAAGTTTGAAAAATTATACTGTGATGCGCGTGCAGTATTGCGAAAGATGGCTT
Organism: Trachymyrmex septentrionalis; assembly: GCF_001594115.1. NCBI lineage: Eukaryota > Metazoa > Arthropoda > Insecta > Hymenoptera > Formicidae > Trachymyrmex > Trachymyrmex septentrionalis. The sequence continues at coordinate 896,942 of NW_017306018.1, read as the reverse complement.
TACTGTGAGGGGATCACGCGTGTACTTGATCATTTTTATTTTTTTTATTTTTCGAAGCTCTCGTGCAGAAGAGAGTAATCATTTGACGTCGCAATACGTTGCACGAATCCATCGAAATAAACAATTACAATTCTTTTCGAAGATACTAGTGCTAGATTTTTACACGAGAAATATTCACACAGTAAAAGAGACATTTATGAATAAATAAAAGCAATTAAAATTTAAGCTTTTTTTTAGTAAACAAATTTTATGTAAATGTTTTATACAGAGTCTAATTTGTTACTTTTAATATATTTTATAATTATTTTGAAATTATTTTTTTTAAACTTTAACTGTCACAACACAAAGTAAAATGCTTTTTAAAACTTTTGAATTAAGTGGAAAATAAAATTGTATCTGCCATTTTGTAACAATGAAACTCATTTTTTGAGAAACTCAATTTTTAATGGCATGCAATTTAAAAAGTATTAATTGTTCGATGTGTGTGCTTACGAAGATAATTTTGTACAGCTAACAATATTTAGTAACGATAATTCTTTCTTACAATGATCGGTTATTGAAACTTGTACCTAAAGATGTGCCCTAGTACGTGAGGTCATTATTAAGTGGTATAACTAACTGTTGTAACAACGTACACGTACGTACCTAACAAAATTAGGAGTGCATTCAGGTTTGCGCTGGCTTTCAAGACCGAGCTTTAATCGTCTTGCTCGAGTAGCAATATTGGTTTTTCGTGTACGTGAATATACACTACGGTGCGTAATGTGCTGTGGACACCCACAGGTAGCTTGTCGTTTTTATGGATATAGCTTGTATTGCGATGGATTTATAGGCGTGTATAATATAGTGGCTTCCAAAAGCGCACAAACTAGATCCGTCTAAAAACGCTTGAGTGCTTTTACCAAGCTTGACGCCTTGATGAGCAGATTCAATACGGAACGAGAAAGGTGATCTATTTTAAACTTAATTAGAAAAAAAACAATAAGAATCTTTTAGGACTGTATGTATAAAAACACAATCGGAAATAAAGGCCATAATGGTCGAAGGTGGATCTTTAATGCTCAAATAATTCCATGTAAATTTGTATATACTATATATGTATATACAAATATATATACTATATTTTATAGTCATTTGAACTGCGCGTCGAATTAATTTTCTTGGACTTAGAAACGTAGCTAAGCTACAGTAGTAATATTACAGTTAAATTTTGATGCTCAATAGGCATCTATTAAAGAAATCTTGATATGCTGAAATCTGTAAATAAATTTATTTATTGCAAAAAAATATTACCTCGGCTGAGTCTAACACCTGTTAATTAGAAAGCGCTGTGAAAATATAAAAAAATGTGAAAAAAATTTGAAAAATAAAAAAATGTGACAGTAAGAGAAATGTATGCGAAAATTTGATGATTTCTGGGGCACCTTAGAACTACACACTTTGCACTTGAAATTGTTTTATTTTTCAATTTATTATCTTAATGTAATACAAAACTCAATAAGTAATATACATTGCATATATAAGCGTCGCTCAAACGTGTATCACCACTTTACAGTATCCGAAATCTTACCCACATTGATTTTTTTTACGATGGCTTTGCGTTTTGGCTTCGAAGTTAAAATTAGACAGGCTTGGTATACCTTTATGTTTTACAATGTATTATATTTAAATTGAGATTTAATTTCATTATTCTCGCATATTTTATATTATAAAATTTTATATTTTATTATAAAATTATATTATGTTGACATTATTAAAAAAAAAGTATAATTAATATTATAATATTCTATTATAATATTAATTATACTTTTATAATATTATAATATTCTAATTCGACATCATAATTCGTTTAACAGAAATGGAAAAATGGCTTCAGAAAGTTCACAAGCGTAATTTATTTCCAACGTTTGAACATTCGCGTAAAGAGAAGTTATTCATTTAAGTAATATTCATGGAATACATAATACCTGCAATATTCTGTGTAACTCGAATGCCTTTAATCTCAAGGATACATCAATTGCTCTTTTATAGTAAGAAATGTTTGTTGTTGAGAATACTCGAGGATCTGCAAGGAGAAACTTGTATTGCATTTCTATGAATAATTCTTACAGGAATTCTATGATTAGATATATATACATATACGTGAAATGGAACACGAGTCGTAAGTCATTGCAAGCTTGTTGCGTCGCCCAATCTCGAAATGTCACTTTTAAAATTGACGTATCGGATTGGCTGATATAACAAGCTTGCGATATGCAACTTGCGTTCTGCGTTTTATGTAGATCGGGCTTTATTCGCAAGAGACAAATTACTTACCTGCAGAGAAATTATTTTATGGAAATTTAAAATTTGTTTCATTAAATTACAAGATCATTTGTTTTTAAATTTTTTACAACCTATACCTACAGTATAGAAGTTTACAACAACATTACTACAACGTTGCAATGTAACTGCAATATTGATGGAATGATCTGTGCTGTATGGAAAAGCATATTTATAATCGATTCCGTATTATTTATATTTTCTATGATTTTATTATTATTTAGCTCTACTTTTTATTTTGTCATGAAATTAACAGTATCAATACAATTTTTTGAAAAAAGGACAGAAAGATTTAAATACGCGAAAACTCGATTAATCTTTACTTTTTTTTCTGCAGTTATTTATTATGTGGCAATTTCAACAGCGTAAGATTCACTTTCTATTGATAAAAAAATCGACATATCAAATGTATTTTTGCATTATTAAATATTGCTTTAGTCATATACATAGCAATAACAATTACATAATCAATTTAATTCTATTGAAGGAATCTTTTCGAACCATTTTCCACACAGTTGAGTAAAATCTTTCGTTAGCATTTTGATTGCCCAGTGCAATTCATCCTTAGAAAGAGTATAAAAGATCGACTTTATCGCATCTCAAACAAAATTATGAAGTGCGGTTTCTCTAGTGCTTCAATTTTATTTGCTATTTATAGCTCTACACTGCCATAACGAAATTATCTTTATTTTACCGCGCATAAGTTCTGCTTACTTTCACTGTTTCTCTAATTTTAACTTGTTTAATTTTTTACTTTAATAAAAGAAAACAAGAAAATATTTTAAAGAATTACACTATCTTCTTTTTCTTCTTTTACGTCAGATTATACTTTAATAGAAAAAACGGGAAAATATTTTCTTAAAGAATTATTCTATCTAAAAATGCAAAAGACTGATAAACGATTTTTTATTATTTCTACCTCTTTAATTAATTATATTAATCGCTTTAAAAAATAGTAATAATTAGTAATTATTATTTCAGTCTATTTAAAAAAATTTCTGTTTGCATTCGTACTCCTGTATGATATAATTTGTGTAGAAAAATTTATTAATTCTATATGTTTATATATGACATGTTGTACGAAGTAAGCGATGCTATTCAATTAGTGTTATATACATATACAATATGTGTATAATATTGTGTATGTAGATGTAAGTAGTAGATATATAAAGCAGTTAAGAGGATCTTAAAGCCGTCTGTATTACGAACCAACCATTTTTTAGTCCTGTATGGTGCTCTGGAGCTATCGTGACAACATTTGCTTTATATATTATATAATATAAAAGCTGTACTTACGAAATAGTAATCCGCAGTTTAGTAGTTTGTACGAAAAAATAACGTAAAGTTCTTAGAATTGGATTTAGACGTCTAATTAAAACGTTATTGTTAAACGAAATGAAATTTATGTGTATGTACACGTAAGATACGAGTAGTAGCATGTAGTAGTATATAATGATATGTCAATGACACGTAAATCATCTGTGTGTAAGTCTTACTTATAGTATAACTAATTGTCTTTAGGATACCTTCAATAGAAAAATGTGAGTTATATAATAAAATGATTCTCTATATATGTAAAAGTTTTCTTTACCGATAATACGCATTCATCGTTAGAATTACGAATGTATAATTTTAGAATAATTTTTACATATAAGTGAGGAAATCAGAATTGTGAGAGACAAAACGTGCCGTAAAATACAGCGTCGTACAGCTAAAAATTAAATCAGGCGGTAAAGGCCTGTCATTAAAGCGTTGAAGAGTCTTTTTTTAATCGGCTATTTTACAGCACGATTTATTGCACGGAATTGGATCCCTGTGTCGCAGATTTCATTGCGCCCAGTTTTATTCACACCGTTGATTACTCCGGTAATCCTAGGCGTAAAACGAAACTGAAAACATGAGTTTTTTATTATATTTTTTGGCGTGAGGTCTGAATGAGTGGACGATCTTGCCTCTTAAATTATATTACGTGCCTAATTTAGGCTATTGCCTAGAGCTGAAAAATAACTGTTATTCGAAATTCATTCTTTAGTGCAATTTTATTGATTCATACGATCATTTGACATGTAAATAAGTTAAAAAGAAAAATGCTATTAAATTAAGTGGTGCGTGTCGGAGATATTAATAAAAAGTGTCATTTTTTATTATTTTTAACATAATTCGAAAATAATGTAAAATATAAAAAAATGTTAAGAGAACTTTTTTGTAGGAAATTAAATTTCCTATCGATTGGGTATATAAAAAAATTTCTTTTGATATCATAAATTTGGTGTGACATAAAAGTATATAAATTAATTTCCGATATTTCTCTCTCTCTCTCTCTCTCTCTCTCTTTCTTTCTTAAATTAGATTATGATTAATTATTTTCCTGATAAATTTCTTTTTGCCCATTAATTTTTAATAGGAAAGATATTAAAAATTCTTTAAATAAAGGTTGATATTTTAAGATTGAAAATTACACCATTGAAATTCAGTTCAGTTATTTATTTATTACTTTTATATTTCAAATTTTGCCAAGTAAGTATGTATTGCAAGCAGAAGCATAAAATTCAATATTTCGTACGTATCTATTCATCAAATACTTAACAATCTTCAAAACGATCGATGGAAGCCGCTAATAAATTCTATCTTCTCTTGGCACGTCCGAGTTGGTCATATATTATTTCTTCTATCCTGTCATCGACACACATGCAACCGGAATTTTCATTGGCTTCAGTTGCCACTTATGACGGAGAGCTTCCGGAAGTGGTGTTTCCTGAAGGTCACTATCGTGTGAATAACGATCATCGTTTAACTCGCTCAATTCGCGTTGGCTCAACACGTGAACCTGTATAGAAATAACGAAATATTTAATTACTATCATTTGATTTATTTAATGTTCAGGAGAATATATGTTCTGTATATATACTTTAATATTGGCTTTAATATAACACACTTTATCCCAGAGATCTTTCTGGAAATATTTTTAGAACGTTGAGACTTTTTTTAGGATGTCCTTCAGAATATTCCTTGGAAATATGTGATATATCAAAAACAATTTTTTTTGGAATATTGCTATTTTTCCTAATTTTTTTTTATAAATGAGCGTATCCCATCCCTCTTTACATGTCTGATTTTTATCATTTTATTATAACATTTATCATTGTTATTTAAAATAACTTGTACTAACGAATACTTTTCTTTTAACTAATAATACATCACTTTGATTTGCTTTCGCAAACCAAAGGATATTAATATGAAATTATGAAATGCTCACAAATTTACTTTCTTCTTGAATTAGATTTTTCCCTTTTCTATCATAATATTTTAATTTAATGAACCTTGGGAGAAAATATCCGCTAGCTGTTAGCTATAAAAGAATACTTTGCGGTAACATTTCCATTGTTTTTTTCGTCATAAATCCATAAACGGAACGCAGTGCAAACTTCTTATGCCAACCAGCTCCAGTCTTCCCTATTAAGAATTGGTTGTTATAACATGCCATATTGTTCTGTGATTTAATGTATTATTGCTGTATAACAGGTCTCGGATGAGTAATTGCATATGTGAATTAATGCTATTAATTAAGCTTGGCCGACAGATAAATTCTTATTACGAATGAATATAACTAGGACATCATCTGTACGGATTAATTAATCATTGATAACGATTAACGGTTTCAGTTGCATTTTCTGTAAATATAAATAATTATGAACACGTGTCGTTGTAGACGAGTATAATTTTTGAATTATTAAAATAATAAAAGTATCCAGACATAGGTACACACGGGGACAGGAATGCCTATCTGAAGTTGCGTGCATATCGAAAAAGATATAAGAAGTAGGCATGAGAAGGACTGAAGATATAAAAAGACATGACTAGGCATTTATGTTTCCATGTCCAAACATTGGTACACTTACTTAAATATCGTCACATCTTTGCTAACATTTTCCCCTATCTCCGATGGATATAAGTAAAGACCATAGAAAATAATGCGTGTTGTGTATTTTTATGTTTTTCTTTTTTCATTGTAATCTACATTCTATGTAATGTTAATAATAATCAAAGATTAATTATATAATCAAAGTGTGTTATCGAACGCGCAAAGCGTAATTAAACGAATGTCTACTGCACAATTGTAGCGTGCAAATTTATTCGATATCGCAATTAAGGCGGTACTCGGCGCGACTTACCACTTCGGTGAATAACAATGTTTATGCGAATGGCAATGGGACGTCCGGTCAATAAGCTGAGAGTTTACGCGGTCGGCGCTAATTAAAGTTAGGTATACTTGTACAGTACTCGACAACCACTCGGGCGCACCTACAGCGGCGAGTAATCTACTACTTCCTATATACTATAAATTATTGATTGTCACGCTATCTTACCATATAGTGCAGCAGTCGGCAGGAATTGAACTTGCTCAGGCAGGCTTTCGGAACGCAGCTCGACGCTGTCAAGTATCTCGGATAATGTCCATCGCCTAGATCTCTTATTTCGTATTGCGTTTCGCAGGTGCATTGCAAAGACTGCGAATAAACGTTTACGTATCAAGTGATCTTGTACATATAACGTATACGTTAATTAATATTACGGAAATTTACATTGAAAAATCAAGTCAAATTAAGTTGTCAAGTTAAATTATATTTTCTGCTCTGATACATTATAAACATCGTGTTTTGAGTTGTACATGCAAACAGTGGAATGCCATACGAAAAAAAAATCAAGATAACATTTCCTTCGTGATGAATTTAATTAATTAAATATATGAAGCGATGTTATATGCGTAGTGTTCATTTGACGAGCCCTTGTAACGAGCATATTTTTAAATTTTCAACAAACTAAATTTCTGTACAGAGTGCGGTTTTAGCACATGGGAAATAATTCGAAAATGTTTAAACATATGTTTGATTCTAACGGTTTCGGAGTTACGAGATATTGAAGTAAGAAAACATGAATCGTAGTAAATGTTGTTTAATGTTCGTTATTCTATTTAACCCTCCGAGAATCAGATGGAAAATCAACATGCATTATATGTGGAATATCTCATAACTCATGCTATACTTCATGTTAAACAGCGAGAATTAATTCAAACACCTACTATTTATTATAATTTAGTATAGTTGCTAACGACGCACTCTCCAGTTGCACGAAACCGGTAACTTGGGCGCGATACTTTTTAAGAAGTATAGAAGTTTATCTTACTCTGGGGTATGTCACATCCCACCTAGTTCGCAGAAGGTTAATGTTTTTTCAAGAGATGCTAAAAAATTTCTCCGTCAACTTCGACACTTTCTAGCACGAATTAATAAATTATTTCGGAATTGTTAAAAAATATTTGGAAATTCGCGGATGACATTGGCAGCATTAAGTATCGGTTACTCAGCGTTGTACAGTACAAATATTTAAATATTGTAACTAGATATAAATTTACATACTTAGGAATTGATTACTCAAATTAATACCGATATTTGGAGTCAACTTATTACATCAAATCTTACTATTCCATAAAATAAGATGTAATCTTGATATTATATATATATACATTTTGTATTTATTACACATTTCTTCATTTATTTTATTTTGCGTGCGTGCGTGCGTATGTGCGTATCAAACATTATGTCTTTCATTTAGTTGACAGTTGTTTTATCATTGCCACTTCACAATTGTAAAGCGATTTACAAAACTAAAACAAAATAAATAAATAACGTGGCAGAAAAAAAACATTTTATCACTCTTTGTGGAATTCGGATTTTCATGCATTTAAACACATGTTATACTGTTATCGGAGAAGTAAATGTTTAATTTTCCATCCAGCAAAAAACTAAAAAAACCATTATTCGCAGCTGTCATTTCTGAATAATCTGGGTGACCTTTACCGTTATAATATCGGCATGCACGTGCGCGTTTCACTTAGAAAATAATTACGAAAATAATTACTATACACGTTTAATAATCTTTCTTTATAGAAACGTTGTTATACGGAAGTATAATATTATGAAAGATACATTTATATCAGCTTTTATTAAAGAAATATATTTTTGAGTACTCCACTTTTCTTTCCTGTTAAAATTATTTAAACAAACAGCTTCGATTAAGTAAAGTGTCATGATGGAAGAAAGCATTCAACCTCCTCGATAAATTTGTAATCTAAACTTGACTAAAACATATAACATATCGTACAGCATTGTATAATGTTACTTATTTGCGAGAAGTCTAGGAGAGAGAAATTCTTAAAAATTGTGCAAACATACTCTCGTTACGAGACGCGGCTGCAAACTGATGCCGACATTCTCCGTGTTGGTGATTCGTTTGACCTCATCGAGTCCCTCGGGACGGAAGTTATGCTTGTCCTCAAAGAGGATCGCGTCCCGACTGCTCTCTGAAATATCCTCGCGACTGTTCAATAGAAACTCCGGCGCAATCACCTGCTCCTTCCATCGGCCGAGTGACAAGACTTCCTCTGTGCTCTCCACCGACAAACCGTAGATCGTTACCTGATTTGGTCAGTCATTCAAACGTGTTATAATTGAAGTAATCAATATGACGATTTGTTTATATTATCACGTGTGTAGTATTCTTCTGTCGAAATTTTACATCTAATTTTAATTTTTAATAACAACATATCATTTTTCTTCTATACGAACAAATACTAATGAAATTTTTATAACATTACAATTGATTTTTTCGTACGTATAGATGATATAATAAATTACATAATAACTGTATCTCAATATGTGTCTGATGCTTACACAGAGAATAAGGACTTTCATCCTTCCCAGGACACGCCTCGCACGAGCCATCACCGTATACTGAAGATTTGTCTCCAACATTCATTCCTTATATACGAAATTATGAAAATAATAGCGGCCCTATATTCCGCAATAGATAAGATCCCATTACATTGTCGCCAAGATGCCATTAATGCCACTCGATATCTGTCCGAGGGGGATGCGTAGATTTCAGACAGCCTTTGTTCAAGCTACGTAGTTTCTACTTGGTTTTTGTCTTTCACGTCTATAAATAACAATATACTTTTTTTTTCTTCAAGCGAGAACTCGAACCTTCGACTCCTACCACGGAACAGGATTGCGGCATATAAGGACGTCTACCAATTTCATTCGAGCATTTGTTCCAACGCTGCTGGATATTGCAACGCGGTTGTAACGTTGCCACCTATAAAACTTTAATTTCACGATATCTATCTGCTATTTACTACCATGGCGTAAAATGATGTGCATCAGTAAATTAACAAATGCGTTCAGAAACTCAGACGATGTGGGATTTTTAAAATAAAGCTTATCTGCAGTTTTCAAGTAAGCTAGTAAGAATGCTTATTCGCAAACGTTATTGTCAGAAGAAATTTTGCGTGTAATTTGGTTTAAATATAAAACACGTAGTATGATGGCATGTGTGAAATATAAACGATCATATGTGTTATAAACTTATTTTACTATTTATATTGTTACATTATTATCGTAGCATATAATTTTATAAATTTGAAATACGTGTAACGATATAGACGTCAGCATTGTTTAATAACTACTTATTTAATATTGTTCGTGAATGATTAATAAATTAACCTTAAAAATAAATCTTATTTCAGGTATCCTTTTTTATATTACTAGATACAATCATATCCAAGTTGTTATTCTTTCGATTATTTTTGCAACAATTCTTTCTTCACATTTCGCATGTGTAATAGAACAATAACGATTACAAAGAAACTCTATTGTATTTATCTATCTATATAAATTCTTTTCTTCTAGTAATAATTGATTAATATGATAAGTGAGTAAAAATTAATTTTAATTAATGTACTTTCTTACGTTGAAGCTACTTTAAACGATCTATAATTCACGACCAAATTCGGGACAACATTCTATTTATAATATTACGTATCATGTAACATAGAAAACATTGAAAGAAGTAAGATATGCACACAGAAAATATAAATTAGTAATGTATAATTTCTATATGTATGTATTTTTTTTTTTTTAATGTTTTCTATATTATATGCATGCAAAATTATAAATAGAATTCTCTTCCGAATTTGGTCACGAATTATAGATTGTCTAAAATGGACTTAAAGATTAGACAATCGCAACGAAAACATGTGAAAAATTTATATATAATTGTATTCTGTATGTATCGCGAATTTTACTCTTAACGAGCTTGTCATGAGTTTTAACGACGAAACAACGTTATTTGCTCTTTCGTGGATGACATTTGTACGAGTTAATCATTATCAAGCGATACGCGAAAATGTCATTACATCCTGCGGTAATATATACACACATACAAATAATGGAAGCAC
>NW_017306018.1:880591-886224 GCF_001594115.1 Trachymyrmex septentrionalis | reverse complement strand
ATACGCGAAAATGTCATTGCATCCTGCGGTAATATATACACACATACAGATAATGGAAACACCCGGGTCCTCTTCTCATTAATGTTCTCGAGATTCCCACACGATGAAATTACGCAATGCGTTTCGGAGTCGTGCAAGCCAAATTACGACCTGCATCAGATTATGTAATCGGACAGGAATGCTTCCCATTAATGTTTCTCGTTGCGCAAGATTGTATCGAATTGCAAAAAACTTGTGAAGGGATTTATAATAGAGCATCGTCACTGCTGCTAACTAACAATAGCACACGCGCCAGACGAGAATTAGATATCGTAATAATTTAAGCTATACGAAATGATTAATTTAAATTGATCATGGCTATAGCGTGTCAAAGATAAGAAACATTCTTTAGAGAATATCGTGAATACATATATCCGTGAATATCATCGCGCAATCTTATATATATTTCATGACCCCCGAGATTTGACAAGATTAAAGATTATCGGATTCAATACTTAACTATATATTATCATATTTTAGTGTAACTATGAGGATATGTTATATTTTAGTATAACTATGAGGATAATAAATTACAATAAAAAGACAATAAATTAATGGATTCCTTATATTTAGAATAATAATAAATAGTAATTTAAGGCTGTTTAAATTCTTGTAACATAGTATGTACATGCCGTTTAAATTATTGTAACATAGTATGTAAGATAATTTTAATTGTTGACTGCGTAATTGTATCTAGTGATAATTAATCTAGTACGATTCTTATTATCTTTTTATTACTATTTATTATTATGGGGATATATTTATTGCTGAAAGCGATGTAATTTATCTTAGAATTTTTTAAATAAAATTTTGTATTACAATGTAAAACAATTTAAAATTTCTAATTCAAAATTTGAATTATATATTAGAAAAAAAAAACACATATACTTTTTTCTTTTACTTCACTACATTAATTTATTATTTTAGGATTCTTGAGCCGACGCTTTTGATTTTCACTTCAATTCCGTTTTATATCCTTTCGTTTACCATTTTGTCATTTCCGCGCGACAAATATAAATGATAAATGATGTACAGAGAGCACATGATTTTCATGGCCAACAATTATTTTCTGCACTAGATACGAGAGCAGGATCGATCGCGCGCAGTTACCTCCTCTCGTTTCTATACGCAATTCGTGGCTTTTGCATTGATGTGCATGCACAGGATCGTCCGATTAAGTTAACCATCCTGCAATGACAAGAATCATCGACACGAGAATATTACAATTTCTTTCGTAAAATAAATATGACGATGTTACTGTCTTTAAAAGAAGTTAGTAAATTTTTTTTCTCTTAATAATAGTACTCGAACATAATATGTATATGTAAAGAATATCAATTTATTATTTTAATACATATCAATTAAACATTTTTCATTAATTCACTGAACTGCAGATCAAAAAAAGGATTATTATTAAAGGATTTCGATAAATGTAAGCTTTAAATATAAGATTGAGTATAAAAAACACTTATTCGTAAATTTCTCTGTTAATAAATATAAGATTTTATTTTTTCATTCAAAATCATCACTCACAATTTGTGTTGAAAATTTATAAAAAATTTAGAGATATTCTAAGACTTTTCATTTTTATAAAGAAAGAAGAGAAAGAAAAAAAGATTCAAATCAAATCAGAATATATATTATATACATTATATTATATTTTTCAAGCAGAATCATGCACGAATAGTATTAAACATATTTTTATTGATAAGAATCCAATTAATTTTTTATTAAAATTTAATAATATTCTGTGTTTATGTGAAATAATTAAATATTATTCGAAAATTAATATATCATTGAAAAGCAATAATGATCTCTTTGGGTGGTCCTTTAATTTCCAGTTAATTTTGACGTGACCTTTAACTGAAAGAAATACATTTAAAAATTTTGCTCGAGTATTATTAAAAATCTTGTTCTTGAAGTAAAGAGTAAAGACCAATAGATCCTAGCTGCTTCGAAGACGCCTGATCATCTTTTAAGTGATATTACTTTGAGTGATATTAACCTGTATATATCTTGCGCTTATCTTCCGATATTAATCTCCTTTTATAATAGTTCAAATGGCAAAGCCATTTTGATACAACGTCAGAGATTGATTGCGTTATCGAAAAATACTTATACTTTATTTAATAAAAATTACTAATGGTCAGAAGACATATGTCTGATTTGATGGATTAAACGTTTATTATCCATTTATTCTGTCTAGACCATAAAAACGTGTAGCATTAAGATTATTGAGATAGCAGCATGATAAAAAAAAAATATATTCGTTTGTTTAAATTATAACAAGTTTATTACATTGATAGTAAAATAGCAAATCTGCTATTTTATTAAATTACTGCTATGCAATCTTTATATTCTTAAAAGAACGAAAAGACGAATAAAAAAATATGATATTTAAGATTTATTAAATTTGTTAAAGCTTAAATAATGGTCTAATTTATTTTACACAACGCGATAAAAATGTACTCATGTAATTTTGATAAGAAAAACTTATTTCATCTCTCAGTTATCACATTTTCGTCTTCACGACCAATTATAGTAAAATTTTGTGTATGCATCTTATAGCAATGTGAACTTTGCCCATTATAGTTTTAATCTCTCGCTTTTGATGTCTGCAGAGACTACTTGGGTCTATTGCTATCGATGTATATCGAATTTCACATCATAAAACGACAAATGTATCTAATCATCGACAAAGACCTGCGACATGCCGCGTCTGCGCGACGTTTGCACCCCTTCCTGAACAGGGGAAAGCGCAGCCCTCTATATATTCCATGGAAGCACGAAACTCGGGGCACTCCACACGTTTTTCATGACGTGTGCATCACGAGTCTGAAGAAATCGCGGTTGAGTATTTTCTTTCTGAAGAACGAGTCCTCGATATCCATTGGTACTACGCATCGTAGACTAAACTCAACGACATAATGGCACTTTCCGGTTCATCGATCGTGATCGTTTTTATTGGCGTGGCCGCTTATGCGGTGGCAGGACCTATTCAGGTAAAGCACACACTTCATTTACATACCACAATTACAATTTCAGCTTTTTATATATATTTTACAATGAAATACCATTCCCCATGTGCTATTTCACCGTAAAATATTTTTTAATTGATCATGAATACATCAGTATTTAATGTTATATTTGTGAAACTTGTAAAGGTATAAGTCTATGTATGATATTTAGTTTTATAACGGCTGAAGAAAAAAATTTTAATTTTTTAAAATATAATTTATAATAATAAACTTTTATAATATTCTATAATTATAATACGTGATTATACAATATAGTAAAATTTAGCAATTGTTGCAACATATCAGATTATTGATATATATTACTGAATCTGCGCCGCATGTCTGTTCCTAGCATTTCGTGCTTTCATCAAAGTTACTTACATCAAAGAGTTACATGAAAAAAGTAAAAAAAAAAGTTGCAGTTAGAAATTTTAAATTGGTATTTTATAATAGAGTTTCTTATTGTGCAAAAATATATACATTATGTAAAAATAATATTGATTTTATAACACATAAAATTCAGCGCTTTCATATTTTGTGATGAGCGTATAAATTTGTAATATCTTTTCAGTTTGTGCCACAAAATTTTAATGCAAGCATAACAAAGGGATTGAACAATAACTTTAAAATAAAATTTTGCTTTTGTGACAAGCAACAATGTGCAACGGTGTTTAGTATTGTAAAATAAAAAGCTAAATGCGCAGAGATTGATATGGCAATAATTTTTACATAAATAATATTACAAGCAATTCATGCAAATGTTGCGTAAAAAAACTTTTTAAACTTACTAATGTAACTTTACTAAATGTAAAATTAATAGCTTGAAGGGTGATCAAAGAAAATCATCTATAAAAATAAAAATATCCCATTTTTATTATGTTATACATATAAACTTTTTTCACTACGTAAAACCTTTAAAGATAAATTGTTAAGCTTTATAATTAAATTGGATATTATTTAATGTCCGCCTGTATGCTTTAATTTGCAACAAGCGCGTGCAACAGGCGTATATACATATATTCATCCCGCCGATCATTATAATTTCAAACAACAAGGAGAACAGGCGCTATATTCGACAGACTGTTTAGCTGTCAATTTCGACAATTCCACATTATACGTAGAAATTTAATTTTATTCGACTTTACATGCGCTATTGGTACGTAATTAATTTCGTTGAAACACGTTCATTATGTTAAAATGAATGTAATGAGTAATAAAATGCATAAGACCATCCTAATTTTAATACAATTAAGTTATCTGCCTTTGTTATTTATTAATATCATTATTTTTCAAGATTACAAAAAATTGTGATCAGTTTTCGAAAATTCAGTAAAGATAATTGAATTTATTATTATTCAGTATTTAACTGTTATTAAACATTATTAAACATTATTAGATGCTTGAACATTACTAATTAATTGTAAGCTAATTAATAACTACAAAATATTGAAATAATCTTTATAAAATATATAAACGCTATTTCTTCTTAAGATAATTAATGATACAATTTAGTGAAACTTTAAGCAGCACCCAATTTCTGACAAAAAGGAGTACAAAAATGTTGACAAAAGGAGGAAAAAAATGTTTGGTTGAATTAATTGAAATTTTGGTGAAAAATGAACGATCCAGAATTTTGATTGTCTATTAGATTCTGATTAAATCTATTAAATGTTGATTATTTCAACTAGAATTTTAATAAATTTAACTAGAAATTTTGTAGATTTAATTAAAGTTCTGGATCGTTCATTTTTTCCACTAGAATTCTAGTTAATTCAACCAAACATTTTTTTCTATGTAGCACTCAATTTCTGACAGAAAAACTGCCAAGAAAAACCGGAATCTTATACAAAGAACTTCTTTATGAAGAAACGCGGCAAAAGGAATGTTTACAATGTCTACGATGTAATTACGGTCGCTTTGAAAATCTATCGAGAGCGATCTCGCTTCATGTTAATCTTCCCGTTAAGTCTCCAAGGACTTTCGTCAGTTGTTTGTTGTGCGCTTTTACTCGATAATCGTGAGAAGAGAGAAGGGTATGCGATGCGCTTCGTTGCATTCGCAACTTGTTGCATCGGGTCGCGCGACGTTCCCCTGAATTGCGCTTTGCGCGAGACCAAATAGTTTTCTCGCTTGCTATTCTCGTGCCTCGACCTTTTCGCTTTTGTCGAGACATTATCTCGACTCAAGAACTGTTTAATGGTTCTCGCTGTTCCGTAGCTTTCCGCCGGATGAGCCGTGAAGTCGCGTTATATATCAGAGTAGACTCCATTTTGCCATGTCACTTTCATAGATTAAAGTAAAGATCGACCTTAACGATGTTTCTTGATAAAACGTTTTTGTCGGCCGAAGTTTGTAAAAATGGATTTTCTAGTTTTTAATCCTGACACACTGCACAACGACGTTTTGAATCTTTAATAAAGATAAGTCTGATAAAGTTTCTGTATTAAAGAAGAAGCGTATAAATATAATATTCAGCTGTTTCGTCGTTGCATTTTTCTTCTCCAAGAGAAAGATTTTGTTTTCATACAAAAAAAATACGACAAAGAAAAAAAATGTTAAATGGCATATTACACCTAA
>NW_017306018.1:872590-880181 GCF_001594115.1 Trachymyrmex septentrionalis | reverse complement strand
AAAGCTTATCACATTTTTTAAGTTTATATGAGTTTGATAATTTTTACATACCAAAAACTACGAGCTGAAAAAGACGAAAAATTTTCTTCTCACTTTGTGGATTTGTAACGTGTCCAAAACGAATTTGAGAAAATTTTCGATTACATATCGTGAAAGCTTGATACTTTCCCTACAAAATCGTTTTTTTTAAATATTCCTACGACTTTTGATTACTGAGTTATCGCGGATTAAATAAAAGAATTATTTTGACTTTAATTGCTCATAACTCTATTAAAAATTGTCGTATCGTATAATTTAAAAAAGAGATTTTTAAAGCTGAAACTTTACTCTATTAAGATATGTTTATATTGTTGGTAAGAAAGTAATTGCGGTTTTTACTGATAGATGTCTTTTAAAAAAACGCGATGACTTTTTCTTATCCTAATATATATAATTATCCTACAATTTTTAGTGAAATATCAGTAAAATATAACTTTAATGCAGTTCATTACTTTTACTCATCTTCTTTCAGTGGGCAAAAATAGTTCTCAACTTTAATGCTCCTCTTATTTAACTTTATGTATTATTTTAATTGAAACCTTATAAAAATCGTTTTGTTCATTTCCGCGACAGGGTTCTAAGCACAAAAATGGCTGTAACTAAGACGTGGAACGTAAGTCATAGTTGTAGATCAATCAAAATATTGTTTGTTGACCTACGACTACGACTTACGTTTCACGATATAGCCATCTTTGTTATTTAGACCTACATTCATCTCGGAGCAGGGAGAACATGCAATTGACGGAAACTTTTGGAACGAGAAAGTAACAAGTACTTCTCAGAATACGTTGTCTACTGCATGTTTTAGGTCTGACAATTCCATCAGATGACTTTAATGGAAAAACTTGAAGTAAGCAGGTAGGGCACGCGAGATTGTAATTTGCAAGAACATTAGCGATAGCCGGTTTTCAGGTGACGAGATGTTTTAGTGTATAACTCATCAGCAATAACCAAACGGGTTAAAGCTCGAACGATGTACCGCCGTATATGTACCGCCGTGCATTTCTGTACGAAAAGTTTTCCCATGCATACTGATGATATTTGAGAGGTAGCTGCATACACATTCAGGATAACAGCGTTGTAAAGAACACGATTGCAGGATCACTAATTTTCGGCATTTCTTATGACTCCCATCCAACAATCTTGAGATACGCTTAATATTAAACGGACGTAGGCATCAAAACGTTATACTTCTTTCATTTAATCTCACATGCTGAATGAGAAAAAAAATGTAGTTCCTCTTTTGAATTCTAATGATTAAGCGATAAAAGCGCAGACTACTTGTATAATTGTAAATAATTAATGATTTTTACTAATTTTAGAACGTTCCCAGTCAGAAATGATAATGGACATCGAATCGACGTCGATTCGTCGAAAATATCAAATCGACATGGAATCAACGTTGATTCGATGTCGATTCCATTATCATTTCTGATTGGATTATTAATGGGGCATGGATTATTTTTGGAAGCATCCAAAAAAAATAAGATAACTAATTCAATCATTATTTTATAATAGATGTTATTAACAATAACAATGTTGTTGACATAATTTTGTATTCTAAAATCAATTTTCATAAATTTTACGTGTAATTAATTTCAATATAAAAATTAATCTGTAATAAGTTATTTAAATTAACTATTTGTTTATTTAATTGTTTAAAATTTGATTGTTAATAGAAATTGTTAATTTACAATCAAGTTTTGTAAAAGACTTTTATTATTGTGGTAACTTGGGATCAGTTAAGTTACTTATATAATATATATAAACTCATTGTTTCTGTGAAAAAGCATGGAGATTCATAATTTGTTTCAATAAAAATTCTTTATAAAAATTAAGTTAAATGTTTATTTTTTTTTATGGGACAGTATTTATTTTTCATCAATAGTGAGGTTGTTAAAATAGCGTGTAACCAGATCAGTGAGCAAACACGTTTTCTGGAATTGAGGCTCTCATATCACAAATAAGGATTCAACTGTTTTATAATAGAAATCCTCTATCATAAGAATCATAAAATAAAAAAATCATGCGTTGATTGATCCACCATGTTTGAGGAATTCCCGCCCTATATTTGTGTATCTATATTCGTGGTACTTTTAAATTTCAAGAATATAATTAAAATTAGATATTTAAAAGATATTAACAAATATAAATTTTTTTACATTACACGAAATAATGCATGCGAGAAGAGAATTGTTTAGTTTCAAATCTTTTTTTTACAAAATTATTTTAAAAATTTAAAGATGTGATTGTGTATCTTAAAACAAAGTTAAAATTATAAAAGTGAACAAGTTCATTTAATAATATTTATAATTTTATTTATACTTTATAAATTTATACCTAATAAATTTACACAGTTATGTAACTTCATATTTCAAGATATACAATCGATACTCTAGTTTCTAGTACGTGAAGAAAAAGAAATAAAACTTTTTTTATTTTTAACATTTATTTTATAAGTTATTATGCATCGCCATCGATTTACCATCATATTTGTTACACGTACTATACATACAACATTGTTATGATAGTAAATCGTGTTCCGTCACTGCAGTTTAGATTTAAGATTAATTTAGATACGCGTTAAGATTAGACAGAGATAAAGTATATTTCTCTCTCTGTTGTAAATTTTACTAAAACTACTATCTTGTATACAAAAGTCAGTCAAATCGGCTCATGTCTTATTAGACGGTCTCTATATTATAAAAGGGTCACGCACGTGCGAGTACTCGCACTTATACGCGCACCATGCGATCGTTGTGCGGGTATTTTGTAGGGACATATATAAAGTATGAGGTATATATAAAGATATGTCAATATATAGCATTTTATCGATAAAATAGCGATCTCGTCGAAGTTCGGGCTCTTTATTTTAGGATCCCCTTAAAAAGAAGACACATTTGTCTATTAATAAAATATCAATTTCAATATTTTCCTATTGTATACAATTTAAAGTACAGTAGATTTTTTTTAAAAACATAAGAATATAAGAAAAAAAAGGTTGTATATTGCTTTTATTACAATAGCAAAAAAATATATAATTTGGAAGCCAAGAAATTAGTATTCATTGAATACGCGTGATGCGCGTGATCGTTATGTTGCATTTTCAATTTAGTCGAAGTTGCAGAATGGTTGTGCCGGGAATTTATAATGTGTACCTGACGCGCGAAGGAGAGAACGTTGCGCGATAAATTCGATCCGCACCGACGAACGAAGCTTTAATTAGCATAATGTAGCTTGCAACCTCGAGGTGAGCGCGATAAGTTGTTAGCGATAAGCATACCAAGTACGTGTCGTCGTTACGCCGAGAACGATCTTAACATATTTTTTTGCATATAGTCTTATTCAAAATGTGCTTATAAGGATGTTAGCGTGTTAACAAGTCATTCTATAGGTCCGTTTTCTGTGGTTGAAGTACACTTTTAAAACTTAAAGAAAAGTATAGGTTTGATATTTATCGGAAGCGAGAAAGAGAGTTTTAGAGTGCAGTCTAGTGCAGGAACAGAAAACAGATTGCATAATATACCCAGAGGGTACAAAGTCTTTTAAAAGATGACTAAAATATGACTAAATGTTTTAAAAAAAATGATTAAACAGCTAAAGGTATCTTTTAGTAAACGAATATGGTCGATAAAAAGATGGCTAAAAAACGACAGATGTTGCACTGTCATGTTTACAGCCTTTCATCCATATAATAACTAAAAGATGACTTTTATAGTGATCTTTTAATCGTCTTTAAGATTTTTTTTATATTTTCGCATACGTAACGTTTAATAACATCAGATCCCCGACCTATTAAACTTTACATAAAACGAAACTATATGATTCTCAATATACATCCTATTTATGAATCTTGCAATGCTTATCGTGTCCTGTGTGCCATTATCTTTTGTCATAGTCCTCTTTAGGAACTATGATGACTCTTGTAAAAAATATTTTATTAATGTTTATTAGAACGGATAAAATTTCTCATAGTGCTTCACTTTTATTCTATTCTGTCTTTCAAACTGAAACTTCACCACATCCATTTGGTGGTGATCTTAGATACTGACACGGGTGATGAAAAGTATCAAAATAACAGAAAAATATCTTTTTCATGTTGTCTTTATGGTGATACAAATACAGATATCACAAATACAGACTTTAATCGACTTTTCGCTTTGCAAAAAGACAATTATAGGAAGATGATAAAAACATGTTTTTTTTAAGTTGTCTTTTCGAAAAAACTAAAAGACGTTTTATAGTTATCTTTTTATCTTATCAAACAACCAATATCTTAAAAACTATCTTTCTATTATCTTTTTGACATTTTTTTGCTTTGTTGAAAAGATAACTTAAAGACATTTTTTTTAACTTTTAGTATTTTGTATTGTCTTGGATATGCAGAAAATAGGAAGTTACATTTTAACAGTAACTAATTATCATTATTCGCTATCAAGTAAAAAAAGTAATAAGTTATCGTTACTAATTATTAATTCTCAACTTGTTACTACTCGTTTCAAACTAACATATAACTTTGTACATACGTAATAATAATATTTTAAAGTGAATTTATACAGGGTGGCCCATCCAAACAGACCGAATATCTTTTATAAAAATGATTTTTTGGAAAAACGCAAAAATACATAAATTTTTATTTAGAGGGGGATATCTTTCGACGTATAATTCTTACTCTCAACTTTAATCCTCTAAGCGGGGGTGCCAATCTTTAAAAATTTCAAATGGGAAAGGGGCTTAAATGATACGTTAATAGAAAAGTCTTTCAATTCTTTAAATTCCTACGTTTGATTTTTTAAATTCGGTCAATTCGTTGAGAGGATACAAAGTGTTAAATCTAAAATCATGTAAATTAGCATAGTAATGGTTCGAAATGTTGACATCCAAAGTGTGAATTTCGATCGTTAGTTCTATTATGCTTCAATGTTCAGACTTTTTTCTTTTGCATTCTTAATATTAGCAACTAATAATATAAAGCTCATACATATAATGAAGCCAATAACGCCAAATGAGCGTTTAGCAAAACCGAAAGCTATACATGTTAAATATAAACAACAGGGCTCGGTAAAATAACCGATATGACTTATATAAAATAAAAAATAAAAAATAAGTTTATTTACAAAAACTTATTTAAAATATAAAATCGTAAGAGTCGGTAAAGTAATTGATACGACCTATTTGAAATAAAAAATATAAAATAGGTTCCAAGAACTTATTTAAAATAAGAAATAGGTTACAAGAAATTATTTAAAATATAAAATAACTTTTATTTAAAATAGAAAAATAACTTGTCTTTTATCGTAAATAAGTTTATTTAAAATAAGAAACAGCCTTCGAAAACTTATTTAAAATATAAGATTAAAAATATATACTTTAAATAAACGTTTCAAATAGTAAATACAAAATATTTTAATAATTTTTAATTAAGCCTTGACTTATTGATTATATTGCAATGCATGTACGTAAGCCTATTTTTCTACTTTTAATTATTTTATTTATTTGAATATATGAATATACATTTATAAGTATAACGTTTCAGTTTTTTTATAACTATAGCCTGTAATTAATATTTAATAGCATTAACCCTTTGCAAACCACAAGTGGAAAATTGAAACGGATCATATGTGATATATCTTGTACCTCACACATGCTATACTTCATCATAAATATACTATAATTTAATTATTCACTATCACTTTTACTGATCGGTAATGTATAACTGATACAATTTATTTAAAATATATATTTTAAATAAATTTATTTGAAATAAGACCAAGCCCTCATAAACAATGATGTACTCTTTCTCTCTTTTGCTTTCTCTCTCTCTCTCTCTCTCTCTCTCTCTCCGTTCATTCTTACTTTTCCCTCACTCTCTCTCTCTCTCTCTCTCTCTCTCTCTCTCTCTCTCTCTTTTCCTCGATGAAGGGACACATTTTACGATTTAATTGAATTTTATGAAAGAGCTTTTCACTTTGAGGCCTTCCGGAACATCTACAATTTTCCATAATGTACCGGGATGATAAGCAAAGCGAAGGAAAATGAAATTTACATTGCAAAACGCTGAAAAACGGAAAATTTTACAGATTTAATTTCGCTCTAAAACCAAACGCCGCTAACGTCAACGGTATAGCTTCGATCGTTCCGTACTAAAATCGTTTCTCATGACGCATTATTATTTATTGTAATAACGCGAACTATAATAACTAACGAGTTGTGTCACGAGTATATAATAATAAAGTTGATAAAGTTAATAAAGTTTCGAACTCCTTCAAACAAATTGATGATTAATGAACAAAGAAATAATTGTTTTTCAGAAATAGCGAAATCTAATAAATCAATTTATAATCTCAATTGCGAAAATCGCAAAATAAAATTTATAAAATTTTTAAACATAAGATAGAATAAATATTGATAAAAATAAAAAATTCACTCTATTACTCTGTTAAGCATAAATTACTATAATTACAAACTTCATAAATTATGATATCAGATTGTATACTGTATACTGTATAGTTAATGTACCTATATGGCATTAGAATCTTACAAAAAATAACAATTGTGTTCTTGTTTAATTACTGTTTTCTATTATAAAATTCCCTAATTATAAAATAAATTAAAATAAGAAAGCGTCAAACATAATCGACGACATAATTGAGTAAATCCAAACTCCACCTTATAGATATGTATTAGGCTGCGTTCGGAAACATCACCCGAGTGCCTCCGTGTATTATTTTATTCTTGTTATTTAATATTAAACAAGAATAAGATGATTCACGGGAGCACCCAGGTGTTTCTTGCATGAATGCATATAGGTATACTTTAATGCCGAAAAACGATTTTTGAATCTATAAAAGAGAAAAAAATAATTATTATACAAAGATGGTTGCGTTTAATCGGCAAAACAGACGACTTTATGATTCCCTTAATTATCAATATTTCCCTCAATTATTCATATTTTTGTGAACTTTCGCGGCCGATTTTAACAGCTTTGTAACAGTAATCTTGCTGGTTGTCTACCATTTACTGTATGTATTGGTATTGCAATAAAGGATAATAATAATAATTTTATTCGTCAAAACAATATTAAAAACGTGCTAAAAAGAAAATTTATATATGTTTATTCATTTTCCACAAACGACGTTTAAATTTTATATAATTTTTGACAGTCCAAACTTTTCTACTCTTCTTAATAACGGAAGCAACTTGCTCGTGGCAGCTTTGTCGTTTAGAATGACAATAAGTTGTGTAATATACAAGGCCTGTGGCTACAATTAAAAAGTTTTCTTTGTTTACAGTTACAGGCTGGACTGAATACGCTGCAGCAAAATGAATATGGAGGAGTGGCGGATCTCTTGGCAAGATATATGGAAGATCAAAGTAAGTTTTAAAAAAAAATGACAATTTCATGTTCGTTACATTGTACGGAAAGACAATATCAGAGAAAGAAATGGCAAATATTCACCTTTAGAATGTAAATATTAATTATGAAACCGTACTCCAGAAATTATTACAAACAAGTTATAAAAATCAGGCGCAATGTAGAATATATATAATT
>NW_017306018.1:866778-872548 GCF_001594115.1 Trachymyrmex septentrionalis | reverse complement strand
TTTTTTTTTTTTTTAATAAAGATAATAGGCAGATAGTATTCATAAGTAAAATTGATAAAATTCGATATAAAATAAGCACATGAAGATATCTGTAAACATTTTATTTTTAATTGTTAAATACTATTTATAATTACATGTAATTGTAATAATAACGAATGGGAATAAATTTGGTGAATAAATAATTGAATAATTTAAATTTATATCTATTGTCCATTATAATATTGCGCGACGGAGATCAATAGATGCGAATTAAAAGAATATAGACATATTCGCATACATATAGGTTATCCTATTTTATAGATTATTTGTCACTGGAAATTTTTTGCAAATATATACAAGTACACGATAAATAATGCAGTCGGCAATTCGCTACTTTAACTTTAATCTTAAGTACATACTGTGGCATACGCATCGTCTAGTTATAGTAAATTGTATACTATCGCGAAAGAGAAAACAATGCGTAATCGATACCGCACTAATACACATAAATTTTTAAACGTACTCCTTTACCCTTTGATATATTACTTCTATCCGGTCTATCGGAATTGCACGTTAAGAGTTTAATCCGATATACACGTATACATTGCAGCCAAGATATTTATTACATTATACACTTTAATTAATTACTTATAAAAGTATCAATCTATCGTATTAACGTAGCGTCTAAGTCTAAAATTGTTTGATTATTTATGTCACAAGATAAAAATTATTTCAAACAAATTATGCTGTAGTAATTAATGTCAAGAAAAAATATTAAGTAAATACGTTTTATAGAAAAAAAGTATGTTAAAAGAGATAAAACTTTTCAAAAACGAAAAAAAAGTTTGCTATTGTTATAAATATCGGTTATTGTATTTAATTATAGATAAAATACAATCTAAATATTACTTGATTATTGCTTATTTAAATATAATCTAGTATATATTTCCAGAGAACGAAAAAAAAATTAATCCGTCTTTCTCTCTCTCTCTCTCTCTCTCTCTCTCTCTCTCTCTCTCTCTCTCTCTCTCTCTCCGTGAAAGAAATTAACTCGATAAGAAAATAGGAAAATATGAAGTTAAATTAAGTGTGTATATGTCACAATCAAAGTGTTAACTTTAGTAAATGTATACACATACTAGTCAATGTATACATTTACGTATTGTAAATGTACTCGTATACATTGACTACAATAGACTACAGTAAGTGTATACATTTACTGAGTTAACACTTTTACTGTAACATGTATACAAAGTAAAACAAGCATATCTCTAAAGGACTTATTAGTTTATCGATCACTTACACACTCACGAAGTTTTGACGTTTAAATTCAGGATACACTATGCACATTATATATAGAGTATACAATATATTGCTCTAGAATTGTTGGAATTAAATAGAATATAATTTTCTCCTTAAATTGTTATTTATAGATAATATTATTTATAAATTATAAATAAAATAAAAATTAGATGTTATTTTATAGTTGAAGCATCTTGTAAAATTAAGTTATTAAAATTAAGTAAGAGTATGGATCGTGCATATAGAATGTATACAAGAAATATTATTTTGATAGATAAAGAGTATAGAAGCATGATTTATGACTTTTATTATCGTACATCCTTTTGACTGCATTTTATGGCTCGATTTTAAAAATACAATCGGCGATTTAGAGAGACCATAAACTTGCTTCTGCAGAATGCCCACACTTATTTGGAAAACGTAACAATTAATTGGCTATTTACAACGATTTCATTAGCCTTCAACTTTAATCAACTTCAAAAAACGTATAAGTAAGAAATATTGGCGCGTGTGAATGTTTTAATAAAATAATCATTTGCATTGTTCACATGATTAATTTATAAACACTGGAATAAAAATGATTTAAATATAGAGAAGACAATTTAGGGCTTTTTCAAGAGATTATTAAAGATGAGAAATTCTTCAGAAATATGGGGAATTAAATATGATATCATTTTATCGATATATATTATTTTTTAAGAATTCAATTTTAATAAATTTTTTAAGATTACTGTGTTGTAATTTCATACAATGTTCTAATATATTTTTTTACTCAACCGAAGACACGTAATATGGATCTAAATAATAATTTCTAGTTCACAATAACGTAATATTTTTTACCGAACAATACGTGTATCTAAAACTTTTATTAATATTTGATATATAATTGAGCTTGATCAATTGAAACATTTAGTCAGTGTGGTAATCTACCACTATTCAAAATTTCATAATTCGTAAATATATACATTATTATTTCGACCTTTTCGGCTTCTTTCTTGTGTACACACGTTTATCATTTATTATGTATTTCTATATTATATCGTGCTATTAATCATTAATTTGGAGTACGTGTGTCTAGCGGTTCCGGAATAAATGTATAAAATAAAAAAGTTCGTGTAATGACTAAACTTAAACAATATACAATACTTGTGAGGAAATTTGTGAGAAGTCTGCTTAATTTTCACAAAAGAAATGTTCTCAAAGAAATTTTGCGTGTGAATATAGAAAATTATCTTGGAAAATTGTCGCACCCGAGAAATTTATGATGTATGTACATCGTTGAGTGCACGGGTTAAAATTGCGTAGGCGACATCGATGGAGGTAAGCGTGATAACAGTTTAGATGTGAGAATTCTAATGTCACCTGTTTACGCATGACACGTCGTTGCATGGTTTTATTGCACTCATGTGCAAATCTTATCCAATCTCTGTTTGTATTCAGGCTTTTACTTCGCGATTTAGTTCGGTTCACTCATTTCTTCGACGACTTTGATAGCACGCATGAATTTTATATAGATAGTGTAAAAATAAAAACAAAAAATTAGTATATATATATATTTTTTAAGCAGCGACTAAAAACTGTCACCAGATTATCATCCATCTATACTGTGCACTTTAAATTATTGCTTTACTTTATTACTTTTATCTTTACTTCACATTTATCTTTACTTTATCTTGATTCCTATTTTTATTAGGTGAGTGCTAGGAAAATATTTTTTATTGACTAAAGAGTAAAAATATCGTTTGTAAGTACAAATATTTGATCTCACCCTGCGTACACAAGAAGTGCACGCAGAGTGAGATCAAATATTAATTTTTCAATAAGTAATAATTTATATTTTATGCATAGTATAGATATAGAGGATCGCAAATAAAAAATGAATTGCAAATCAGTATAGCGAATAAGCAAAAGAATTAAGATTGAAACTACTGAAGCATGTATCGTAATTTCAACAAATTTAGATTTTGATACAAAATTAATGCTTCCATATTTATTATACTCTGCATGTTT
Organism: Trachymyrmex septentrionalis; assembly: GCF_001594115.1. Classification (NCBI taxonomy): domain Eukaryota; kingdom Metazoa; phylum Arthropoda; class Insecta; order Hymenoptera; family Formicidae; genus Trachymyrmex; species Trachymyrmex septentrionalis. Next base: position 869,257 of record NW_017306018.1, on the reverse strand, counting down.
ACTATTAATTTATTCAGTCCAATGCAAATGCGATATGAATATTTCGATTGTAATTAACAATGTAATAAATATATTCACCGAAAAAATCAAATTTTATTCCTCTATAAAAAGCCACAGTAATTCCTTTTTTTATCATTGTAGGGGTTAAGCAGAGTACGAAGCGAAACTTGGATCAAATCGGTGGCGGACATCTCGTAAGGGATACGGACAAGCAATTTGAAGGTTTATTAAACGAAGAAGAGAGACGTTTGATTGAATGTTTAAATTCCGCCGGTGACAAGCAAATACTTGACACATTCTGCCGAGAGGAACTTTTTGCCGATCGATTTCGTAATGGAAATCTCATTAATTCTTCGATCAATTTTGTAGCGTTTGAAGATACAATAAAACATCCATTAAACAGCCTTGATTTAAATGCCGATCAAGCAAATAACCAATTATTTATGGATCAACTTATTAATGGCGATGTTTCAAACAACGCAGAGAGTGACAGGCGAATTGTTAAAAATTTGGATCAAATCGGTGGCAGGCATCTCGTAAGAAATCTAGATCAGATTGGTAACGGACACCTCATAAGAAATCTAGATCAAATCGGTGGCGGACATTTGGTTAGAAGCATCGATTATCCAAACGCAAGAACAAAACAGCGCATTGATCAACCGATGAGCATCTTAGAGAAGCTGCACTTCACGCGAAATCTGGATCCTATCGGAGGCGGAAATCTTGTGAGAAATTTAAATCAGATTGGAGGCAGAAATCTTGTACGAAACTTGGATCCAATAGGCGGCGGAAATCTCGTGAGAAGCTTGAATTGATTTTGCAGCAATGCCTAATCATGGTGGAACCATACAAGATTAGGAAAGAGAATGGCTTAGAAGTGATTGTATTAAAAATGGAGAAAAGCTTTTATATTGATTTTGAATATTACACGTGTTTTCTTTTAAGTTATAATTACCTGATATGTTATATATGTTCTATGTATAAAAGAATCAGGATCGGAAAATTGTATTTAATAAACATGCAACTATAGGCTACGCAGTTTTGATTTAATTAAAATTGAATCCAATGCATATAAAAAACGACAAAATTAAACTAATAAGAAAGAGCATATGAAAAAAATGTGTAAATAATTAATATATTGGATTATTAATATATCAGAACAAAAGTTTATAGTGTTATTTTATTTGTATTACGTTTATATCATTAAAAAATTTGCAATTGTATTATTCAACAAAAGTAAAGTTTCAGTTTTAAAAATCTGTTTTTTAAATTGCGATACGATGACTTTTAATGAAGTTGTGAGCATTCGAAATTAAAATACTCTTTTCATTTAATTTGAACTCAGTCAACAAAATCTTAGGAACAATTTTAAAAACGAGTTTTATAGGGAAAACTTTAAGCTTTCAGAAGTCGAAAGGTAAATGTACCGAACAGGAACTCTCTTTGATCTTGACCTGGACACATATTGATAATATGTGTCATCATAATCCTAAATAACCTTCAAGTTTCACTAGTCGATCGTTATCCGTTAAAAAGTTATTAACAAAATAATTGAAAAAATATTGATTAATGAGTAACTCAAACAAATTACTCATTAAAAAGTTATAAACAAAAAAATTTTTTAAATAATACCTTATATTTCTGCTACGTACAATAAAGAACTACGTATCTGACCCCTTTCTTTTCACGGTGTAAAGTGTATGCGTGAAGACAGTACATTTTACAATGCAAAACGAGGGCTATCCCACACTAAAATATGGATTGGGTTAAGTTTTTTTAGAGAGGGGAGGGGGTGCCGCTCTTTTCTGCTAGGGGTGCAAGACTTTCCGCACGAAGCGAGGTTCAAAATGAATAATTAAATCATATTTTGATATAGGTGAAATCTCACTTCGCGTGGAAAATCGTGCGTCCCTAGGCAGAAAAAGAAGGTGGGATGGATCTCGCTTTATGTGGAAAGCCAGAAGCGTAGGCAGGAGATGGGGTGGACCTCGTTCCGCGTTGAAAGTCATTATGCAAGGGACCTTTAGGAGTTCTTAACATTGTTTACATTTCACAAATTTCTGACCCATTCTTCCTGAATTTCACAAGACATTTGATTCTTAGAATATCTATCATGGAACAAGTTGGAATGAATTCCAATCAGAATTATTCCTAGAAAACACAATAAAGATCTAGGAATAATTGAACAATTTCGATCAGAATTTATTTCAAATAATTTTATAATACGTACTTTTTTTATCAAAACGTTACATTCCGTTTCGGTATAAACAAGAATTACTTTGACAATTATTGATATCAAAAATTGCTTGCAATTATTAGTCATCAAAATTGTACTGAATGTATTTGTTGGACTTCTTACTACACGCCACGCCAACATGAAAACCAAGTGTCGTTATGTCAGCAGAAAAAAATCAGTGTACGAAATTTTGTCCACGCCACGATAACATTGCACATACATTGTATATTAACTATACAACTT
>NW_017306018.1:865394-865874 GCF_001594115.1 Trachymyrmex septentrionalis | reverse complement strand
TAAAACATTATTTTTTTATTGTAAAAAATTTAAATTTAAAATTTTTCAACCTTTTCAACAATTTTTTGAAAAAATTTGATTATCCAGCTTATCTGGTTTTGCCGGATAAAATCCGGTTATCTGACTTTTTTATAATATTGTCTAGTCTTCCATTAGAATTAACAGAGACATTAGTGTAGCTTTCTGAAATTTTTAAGGTATGGGCAACTACAATATAGACGGTATTGGCCATCCGTTGCGACTGGGACATCACAAGGGGTTTGATTCGTTATCTGGAATCTTTGGTGAGAGCAAGAGGTTTATACCTTTCAGGTAAATTGTTATCGATATATCTTTGATCTCCAATAATAAAATGAACTTATAAAATAATTAAAAAATCTCGTATTCCATTAAATAAATTTTTTATCGAGATATTTTCCATTAAACATCGCAATATATAAGTGATTCAGAGATTACATTAAAAAAATGTAAATTTTTTAA
>NW_017306018.1:846559-865294 GCF_001594115.1 Trachymyrmex septentrionalis | reverse complement strand
TATATATATATATAAACATCTTTGGTGCATTTTATATTAATCATAAATATTTTTTAACTATAATTTTAACAATTTTAATTGCAATGAAACTTTTCTAACATGTCACATATTGTAGTTACATTGTGTTAAAGTAAATTAAAAGTCCTCTTTTGCATATTTTTGAACATTGTGAAATGATAGAAAATTTGATAAAGAAAATCATAACGTTCAAAGAATTACAGAAAATGATTTATCCTCATTTTCGTGCATTTTTGTTGTTGAATAATATTATTGTTGTCTACATCTGCTTTTCAGAGTTTGATCATGTACAATAGTTAACTGCAATCCCGAGTCAAAATTTTTCTCCTACTTTAAATCTTAATTTAGGACGTATGCAGACTCTAAAGATGACATATGTAGACTAGAGATTTAGGTTCTACTCTAATGAATAGAGCTCCTACGTTGAGCCTGTAAATGACAGTTATTGCAAGATTTCCTATTTTTAGGTTTAAAAGAACTTTTCTAAATAGAAGCTGTAGATTAAGTAATATTAAAAGAGGCCCTATTTGATTGTACAAGTATCAAAACAGGTTTATAAGATTTAATTGAGATTGAAAAAGGTTCAAAGTAAGACTAAAATTTCGACTCGGGATTACTTAGTAAAATTATTTTTAAATGATATTTTAAAAAAATAATAGATTTTGTAAAATAGAATGTTAATAAGAAGCTACTGTTTCTTTCTGATTGATCAAGAGACGTAAACGCAATCTCCAATCATTAGTGTGATATGAGCATTAGTCTGTCGTCCCTTTTTGCTTCAATTGCCATTGCTTTTATAAATGTCGAATGTGAAAGGTATCACGCAATGGATATTCAGTTACGTTTATTCGAGTTTATTAAAAAAAAGAAAGGAAAAAAGAATGTTTGTTGCTATTAAATTGCGCTTCTAACTAGTCTGACTTATAAGCATTCATACGTTCTGCATCGTGTCTGACTAGTTTCATCAAAAACTCCTTCTTTCTCGACGAATAATTTTCGTCAGAAAAAAGGATTATATTATATTGTATATTTGTTATAGTAGTATCATTTATTAGTATGACTCACAACAGTATGATTCACAAGCACATTTATAGATAAAAAATTCGATTTTGTAAACATTTCGTGAAAACTAAAAAAAAAAGTAAAAGCTAATATTGTTTTAACTTAAAAAATAAATTTAAAAACAATGAATATAAAATTTCATTTAAATTATATCTTTTTTCCATCGGTCCAAGTTCTGAACCTCTCTAAAATTTATTGCGTTTTTAAAACAAACATCATTTATTTATATAACATTCCGTTTTCAAATAAAATATTCGAGATTAAAAGAGATACTCTTACATATTCGTTACAGTATATCCATTATTGCAGGCGACCCAGCGTGATGAATGTACGGCCTGGCAATTTCGACGAGATCGACCGATCGGTATTCGATCGTTTCTCAAAGAGAAACATCGACGAGATCGATACTGCATTCGACAGCCTCTTTAAGCGAAACTTCGATGAGATCGATCGAGCTGGTTGGGGCGGATTTGTAAAAAGGCTCAACAATTATCTGGCAGATAGGCAGCGACGTTAATTGACGCAGAATAAAAGAGAGAGGGTAACGAGATGAAGGATAAGAAAGAGCGAAAAAGGGAGGCGAAAATGAGCTCATTGAGAAACATCGCAGAATGCAAACTGTATACACTTGCTCTATTAAAAAAAAATGTAATCTATGCGAAACTTCAGAAGATATTTGACATTAATGAAATTAAAATCATCCCTTTATCATTGCTGTTCTCTAACGGATACAAATTTAAAACTGAACTTATTATACTAAACTTATATATTACATTACGAAACGCGCGCATACACGTACAATCGTGAGATTATTTTTCAAGCAAAATTGTAGTACATTTTTTCCAAATAGTTGAATATGATCTTTTTTTTCGATATGCACAAAATTACTAATTGTATACTTTCAATTCCAAATGATAGAGGATGAACTAAGAAGAAAGTGGAAGTAGTTTTATTTGCAAGACATTGATAAAATTATAAAATCATTTCATGTAAGTATTTAATTATTAGAAAATTATAAATGATGAATTAAATTCTGAAATAGATTTTCGCGTGTTTCAATTATTAAGTTTTAATTAAATTTAGAGTCAATTTTTTTACAGAAATTATATTTAACTATAATATATTCTCAAAATTTTTTTTAATAGTAAAAATTAGATACTTGCAACTAATAAATATCTATATAAAAAATTTGTACAATAAGAATAGAATTTGTAGCTGAAGCTGGATATTTGTTAGTTCATCCTCGTATAAATTAAACAAAATTGAGAAATTATTTTTATTTAATTAAACTTACGAAAAATTTTTTGCATAAGAACATCTAGAATGTATAAAGAATAATTAGTTATTTAGTTTTAAATATAATACTCTTAAATAAAATAATTAAATTTTATTCGAAAGAAGCTCTTACTCCCGCCTTCAATGATTTTTCGAAATATTCTGCATCATAAAAAATAGCTAATTGATATCTAAATATAAACGGCGTGTATATATTGTTAATGTGTAATTAGTTGTATATATTAATTCAACTCATTGTTTGACTTTCAGAAATATATGGTGCAAAAATAAATACTCAATGCGATTGAATCTTAAGAACAGAAATAATAGGAGATGAATAATAGGAATTATTATAATGTGTCACTTCTCTTTAGTAGAACTTTCTGTTGGGCAAATATACTTAAATATCTTTTATGTCCAAAGCATGACACGGCGAAGATATTTCTTCCCTCTTTGTAATTTAGAAATGACTTAAACTTTTGTCATTTTGTCAAACTTTGATCGGATAAAACGTAATTTGTTCTCTCTACTGTATACTGTCATTCTGCAAAAATGTATAAATAAATAAAAAGAACGATAATAAACTGCTGGCTAATTGGAGACTAACATAAAAAGGTTGCAAATGACATATGACTATGAAAATGTAAAAAAAAAATTTCTTTAGTGATATTTGTTTTAAAATAGAAGAAATAAAAATTTTTTTATTTTATAAATTGTTTTTATAATATGGTATGATAATATATAGTTTATTTTAATAAACATTTTAATAAACATTTATTTTCTGAGAATACAGCATTTGCAGTCTTTTTCTACCATTTTATCATTTCTCCACACATACATACACACACCTACTTTTATAAACACATTCGTATGTAAATTTTTTGAAATAATTAATTTTTTCATATGATTGCAGTATTTTTTTACAAAGTTGAATATCTTTGTGGTAAACAGAAATACTTGGCAAACACAAAAGTGTTGTATTCATTTATCTTATTCCACAATCACAATTTTTTCTGTACTTTTATAAACAATAACAATTATTAGAAAAAGAAGAGATCAAAAGAGATGAAAAACATGTTTATCTGATAGTTATTTTAAGTTTCGCACTTCCAGGATGGTCGAAAACCAATGGGTTTTGTATCAACTGGTCTTGGGTCGTTCAATAGCTGAACTTCCGGATATGCAGGCGCACGTCTTTCTTGTCTCTCAAATGTTACGTTTGAGATATCGGTATCATATGATTGCGACGTAAGGAACTTCAAACTCGTGATGAAATTATGCGGCTGAGGATCCTTCGCTCCTGTAGAAATGTTTGTTGATGTCCGCAACTTCGTCAGTATTCGCGGATGATCCGACTGTTGCTGCTGCTGCGATTGATTTTTTTTTGCCGCCGTAAGGATGCACTTGACTTCCTCGTTGATGTCAATTGGAGTTTCAATCCGCACACTCTTCATATTATGATTCATTCTTACTAGCTGATTATGGATGATAAGATAACAATGCTTTTAATTGCATCACAAATAAAGAGGAAATTTAAATGTATGATTTTTAAACGTGAATAAAATATGGATCCGAATTTATTAATGTCTTGCGTGCGCACATGCACTTCTCAAAAGAGATAATTCTAGCATAAAAAAAAATTAATGCATTTAATAATATCATATTTTATATCAAAGTAGAGCTAAACTACAATGATTAATAAAAAAAATTTTTTTAAATATTTCAAAAAAAAATGTTTAAATCTGTTTTGTTTTGCATTATTTTATCGCGAGATACTATTCCAAATTTATTAAACCATATTAAAGCTTTTTGTACTTTTAAAATTAAATATAAAAGCTTAGTCGTCACATTTTTCTTTTTGATATTACAATTATACCTCAATCAATCCTTCTTCCAATTCGGAATAACGTTGAAGTAACAGGCCTACTCTCGAATTAAGTTTCGTTAAATAATCGGTAATGAATAATTCTTTGGCAATATCTTCCTTCATCTATGCAAGTAATTTTATTAATTTTATTAATAGCTTTAAAAAATTAATAAACATTAAAATACGTTGTATCATTATTTAACTGTTAAGATGATTTCTTTAAAATACCTGATCCATTCCTTCAGATATCTTCGAGCTAATGTAATTGAGACTTGCACGTGACTCAGAAATCTATTGAGTAGCAATATATTATTTATTATTGATTTTTGTAACTGATTTTAATTCTCTTCCAATGAAAATTTTAGTTAATTGCATATATTTCGTAAATTAAAAAAAATTTAATATATTATTTGCTTTTGTGTAAAATATATATTACAATTGAATTAAATCTCTCAGCTTCGGCCATAATTTGATAATGCGCTCTCATCACTCGGAAAAACTGAAATGTTACACATTATATATTGCGCAATCGAATACTTGTTAAGTAAATAATAATTAAAGTATAATATGAAATGTGTGTGTTATTTGCCTTCAATATTTAGATATACTGGCCAATATTTTTTAATCTCTTCAGATCTAATTTTATTGGAACCATGTTAAACAATTTTTTTTAATTCAAGAGCACTTTAATAACTAATTCATACTAAACAATTAACTTTTTTCTAAAATTTTGATTATTTTTCCAACATATGTATTATTAAATTGTTATGTATATCTGATCTCAGATGATAGAATTAAATAATTTTAACGGATATCTTCAAATTTTATATTACAATGTACACAGGGTCTGAAGCTAATAAACAAATGAGTATAATATAAATTTACTATTATTGTCTATAAATCAGCACAGATCATTTCAATAATATTGCAGCAGCATTACAACGTTTTAGCAATATTGCAAACGTTGCAGTAACGTTGCTGTAAGCTTCTGTTCTATATAGGATAATATTCTCATGTATATGTTGGAATGTTAATGTTGGAATAAAATAATATTTAAAAATAGTTATAACCTACGCGTTGACACATATATAACACAATAGTCGCATTTATCATCGCAAAAATTATGCTAGTAAAAAAGCGATATATCAGGTACATGATTATCTTCGTGAATGTCCTGATTAAGAAATTTCAAATAAATATATAACATAAATATTATAATATTTTGTCAACATCAAAAGAAATGACGGATTAAAAATTTTTCTCTCCACGTATAATAATCTGCCAAAAATTCTAGATTTAGCTGAAGTTTGAAGACAGTCAAAAACGAGATGTTGTGAGAAAATCGAATAATCGACTGCGTTTAGCAGAAAAGCTTTGCAACTGTTGTAAAATTGTTTAATATGATTGATTTATACATTTAGATAAGGAATTAAAGACAAGACCAATGCTGAATCATTTGCAAACCTAATCCTAATTTCAAGTTAAACTGATAGAAAAATATTGAAAATTGCAATTAAAGATCAGATTTTAACGAAATTGTTATTTTTAATGCCATTTTCAATATGTTCCTATCAGATTAGTTTAAAATAAATTACATTTTGCAAATAATCAAATAAAAAAGTAAATTTTTAAAGGGCAATTAGGAATCGGTATAAGTGTTGCACTTAAATAATTAACAGACCTTAATGTCTAAAAAATTTTATTTTCATGTTATGTTTTGGCTAAATTCTAGCCATCTTTAGCACAGAAAAAAAAACTTGAATTATATTTCATCGCGTAATCCAGCACGTAGACTCTAGTGATCAATCTCTAATAATATAAATAAGTATTTTCCCATAGTCAGTTGGCACACTGAATAATTTCAAAGGATTAAAACCTTGAATGGTCTAATCACATTTTTGTTGTAACATGGGCTGCGTTCAGCAGAAAAAGCAGTTTTGCAACTGTAATAAGATTCTTATATTTTTATATACATATATGTATGTAGTTTTTTCACTAAAATATATTATTCGATAGAGTTGATTTCCTTTTATTTCGAATTTTCTTTCATTTCAAAAATACTAATTTCTCTACTTTTGCACTTTTCTATCTATGCAGCGATATAAGCACACGTGTATAATTTTCTTTCTTTTTATGACTTTCTATATTACAATCATTTTTGTTACAAAGAAATGTACATAATGTAGTCTTCCTTATTGTCTTCATCTGCTTTAATTTTATCACCTCTCTGTGTTGTACGATTTGATCCAGACTCTTAAAATCTACGTTATATATATAATTTTAGGACACATTCGTCAATGTCATTTTCTTTTATATAAGAGATTTGTAAAATTTCGAAACAATGTATTCTGTATCCTTCATTAATTTTTTATTCAACATGCGTTTATAAAACAGTATTAAAAATCTATTATATATAAATCGGTAGTGATAAAGAACTTGAAAAAACTTAAAAAGTAGATTATCGTGTAATATAGTACAAAAAATCTGATATATAAATCCTCTTATCTATAAAATAAAAACATATCATTGCAATAAATCTTTCTCTAAACTTAAAATACTGTAAATGATCAGGATTGACGTATAATGCTGGATTTATTTGTAAATTGTAATTGCTTTTATTAGCATACTCAAATAGGCAATATATCAGATTTAAAACTTCGTAGCTTAATAAGGAAAACCATTATTTATAAAAATCAGAATTATTTAACTTTTCCATAACGACTGAGAATGAGTACTAATGTATAAGCTATTATAGCTTTTCATACAAAATGGAAATATGATTATATGTATTATACGAATTACACATTGGATATATGATTATATGTATTATACGAATTACACATCTCTTTACTAATAAATTTCTTATTAATTATATATATCATACCCAGATATACTTCCATAATTCAGTCTCTTTTCTCCTTTAAATATTATATATAATCATTTAGTACAAAAACTTCCATTCATTATTTGGTAAGAAATCTTTAATGTCTGTTAACTAACACTAATTTTAGTATGATTAGATAGGATTAGTCAGCTAGTAAAAGAATCAGAATTGAAGTTTTCATTGAAATAAAAACTTTTGTATGCCTTTGGAACGTGATATACATACATCTTTCAGGTTGCATAAGGAAGATAAAATTTGTAGTGCTAACATTTTTTTTATTTTACTGTAGCTATATTCTAATATACACTGCATAATTACATACATCATAGATCTTCAGTATTAGCAGAATATATCGGAATGTGGCCTATGCATGTTAGATAAGCTTGAAGCAATTGACACTAACCTTTTGGATGTACTAAGTCTTGAATCCTGAAATTATTGTTTAAGTATTGTGATCCATAAAATATCAAACCCTATCTTCTGTTAATCATATTTCTCAGTCATCTGGCAATAATGGTTCATCCATTCCAGTCTCTTGATCTTGAGTTCAATTCTTTCATTGTGTAATGTATTTCTTATGGTTTACATAAGTTTTTTCTTTTGATTATTTCCATTTTTTCCATAACTTGCTGATAATGATCATAAAGCGTCAGCATCATTATTTACAATGGATCGATAGATCAGCAGAAGTTTAACTACTGTGAGCCTATGATAAAATAATATAATACAATCAGTATAAATGTAATAAATATAATCTCATGTAATGTGCATGCATCATTTCATCTTTGTTTAACATTTAATCACAAGGATAAAATAATGCTCACAAAAGTTGCAAATGTTAAATGAAGCGCATCCTAAATTGAAAACCTCCAGTTAAGATAAACCTTTATGCATTAACTTACGACTCTACCAAAAATAATTATAAGTTTCAAAAATCCTTATATTCAACCGATATTCAGTCCCCCTACATTGTATTATACGAGAGGATAAGAAGTCGAGGTAATTAAGATTCTTATTGATTCTATTGTTAAAGTTATGGAGCAAAGACGCCAGAGGCAGACACCTGAATTTACTGATTTTGTAAACTCACAATTTTTACTTATATCGCTTTTTGGCTATTTTAGATCTATAAATTTTTCCAAATTTTTCTGAAGAAAAATTCTGAAACATACAAATTTGTTACTAACCTTATATTCACTTCTGCTTAAATCATCTTTGATCATGCTTCACGAAACTTATTTAACAGCATATATGTTAAATAAGACAATCTTAAACGACTGAATTTATAATTAATAAGAAAATCTTAAGTCTATACATATAAGATGGCTTTATAAATAATGTCAAGATGTGTCAAATAAGAACTGTCAAATAAAACTATCTACACCACAGATATAGGAAAGTACATCCGTGATCTGCACATGCAACATCAAGCATGAAGTGCATAAACATTTTGAGATTTGAGACTCTCTTGTGTCTCCTCCCGAGATTTTCCTCAAGTATATGCTTGTTTCATGACTATCAATCGAAGCGCCATCTTAAGATTATGGTTGCATTTAATACAGGATCAATCATGTAACTTCTTTTCTAGGGCGGATATATGAAAAGTAAAATTCTTGTGTATTGTACGTGTGATATGTATATATACATATGTATTTAAAAATTTTCACTTTTCTCATTTCGGCCCTAGAGAAAACGTTACATGATCAATACCCAGAGCACCGATGAGATACTATTAAAGATCGTTAACCTTGGGCAAATTTTCGGCGGTATAAAAAGAGCCCCAAGGGCCCGGAGGTAATTAAAGAACGCTAACATTATCGACAATTGATATAAATTTGCTATTATTGACATAAATATTTGGTTCATATATTATTAAATTCATGATTTTTTATTATATAAATATTCCATAAATAAATATACTTGTAAAGTTAATATCCTATATATTGTAAAAAAATTACAATTTTTTCTCTGCAGTTATCATCTCTGTTAATAATCAAACTTTGACGATAACACTAAAATCACAATTTTAAAGAAAAATCGAGTATTATCGAGTCCTAAATGTATAAATACGTCTACTAAACTAATAAATCATAAATAAGTACAATATTATCAATTTTTAACTCTTAATCACTTCAATATTCACAAGGACGCGAACTTCCATAAGGATGTCGGTTTTAATAATAATCGGTGTCCAGAGCATTTTACAACAGTTGCAAGCAACTTTGCAACTGTAAAATTCAATACAATGCTCACAAAAGTTGCAAATGTTAAATGGAGCGCATCCTAAATTGAAAACCTCCAGTTAAAATAAACCTTTATGCATTAACTTACGACTCTACCAAAAACAGTTATAAGTTTCAAAAATCCTTATATTCAACCGATATTCAGTCCCCCTATGTTCTTGATTTTGATTTTCTTATAAATCTAAAATGCATATAATAGCTGCATTTAGCAGAAGAAGTAGCTTTGCAGCTGTTGTAAAATTCTTAAATATAATTGATTTATACATATAGATCCAATGAGAAATTAAGGGCAAGACCAATCATATTAAAGAATTTTACAACAGTTATAAAGCTGTTTTCTCTGCAGAACGCAGTCTATGTGTGAGATGATTTTAAAAATAAAGGCTGCAGCACAGACTTAAGCCCATTCTACAATTGCGTAGTATAATTGTAAATGGTATAGTTGTAAGAATTAACCAATCGCAGTTGAATATAACAAAAATATTCGACTGTGATTAGTCAATTCTTATAACAACCATTTTTAACAACGCTTACGCAATTGTAGAATGGGCTTTACATAGTGCATAAAGTCGGTTCTACATTAGTTGCAAGCTGATCGCAAGTTTGTTGCGACAGCCAATATGAAGTGTTGATTTTAAAATGTAAGTTTCAGATTGGCTGTCGCAACAAACTTGCTATCGGCCTGCATCTAATATAAAATGGGCTTAAACGAAAAAGCAGAGCTTTTATTGAATATCGCTCGTCGTTCATCGCTCATCGCAGTATGCAGTAGCTGCATCGGAGGCATCCGAGCGATGTTTTCGAATGCAGCCAGTATGCCTACATCAAAATGCATAACATGAACATAGCTGTTTATCTTTAATTAAGTAATTTAATTAAACGTTATACGACTAATACGTATAACATATATACTTATATATATAGATACGTTAAATTTATCCAATTAGATTTCTAGCCATTAGGGATGCATTCGAGAAAATGCTATTAATGTTTTTTGTGCCATTCTATCTTTGTTTTAGATGAATATATCATATAATTAAAATAACACAAATAGCTTTAATAATGTCTCTCCAGACACGGTCCTGCAGATTGTTCACGATTAGTTCAAAATTGAATGTTACATACATGTTGCATTCTTTTCATGTATTTTTTATTCATAGAGTCAATTTTTAATTACTATTGTATCTTATTTTTTATATATTTTATATATACGTATAGAAATATGTAAAAAGACGTTTATATTACATTGTAGTAATGTATTATTAATATATTATTAATATATATTTTAGTATATAAAATGTTTAAAGTTTCTGATATAGAGCTGTATCAATACATGATATTTATTGTTACATATAATTTTAATGTAACATTCTTGATGCTCATGTAATATCATATCTACATTTAAGTTATATAATATGTTGTAATCATTTGCTTGTTTTTTTATAAAATTATGCAATTTGTAATGTACAATTTAAAACTTTTTTAAAAAACAGCTATAAGTATTGTTTTTATATGATTTATTTCATTTTGGTATATACATATATAAAAATACATTATATATATGAAAAATACATTATGTATATATATAATATACTAAATGCATAATAATATATGATTATAAAAAAAAGGAATAATTTACAAGATATTTTATATTTTATGTAAAAATATATCAAATTATAAAGTATAAAATGTTTCGTAAAATTATTTTTATTTTGTAAATTATTGGTTTTTTGATAATTCTTTAATGTTTATATGTACAACTTCTACTCATACAACCTTTGTTTGGCACATTTTTGATAAGAGTCATTGTACTTTATTTTGAAAATATATACGAGTAACTTTATAATGTAATACGTTAATGCTTTCATTACATATGTATATGTATAATAATAACAATAATGTTGATAATTTTTGATAAATTCATGAACCATAACTTCACAGTTTCTTGTTAGCTAAATTTATGAGAAGATATATTTATGAGCTGTACGTTATAATATACATAGAATATTTGTTCCAATCATAAGTTCTTATGAATCTTACGTGAAATTATTAGTTTTACGATTCTTTCTAAAATTGCAGCATAAATTATAGTTTCCGCACTGTTCATTATTAGCGCATCAATAAATGAGAGTCTCTGGTAATCGAGATTCTCGATCTCTGTCACACGAAGGATAATGTAGAAATAAATCAGAGACTATTTTAAGCAACTTTGGAATATATTCTTTAGCAACAATGGTACCTTTATGTGAAAGAAGGCCTGAGAAAACTCGTTCTCGATTTTCTGATAAAATCTATTGATGAATACTCTCTTATGCCTTATGAAATGGGAAAAGATTCTCTTCTTCAAGCTGCGAGGAATTTAAAAAGCAATTTTTAAGAGATTTACTCTGCTAGTATCCGTAGCTTTCTTCCACTCGGATAATCGAAAATCTGCCGACGGAGTAATCTGTCATAGTTTGTCGAGTCAAGCATCGCCATCGTCGCGAAGTAATTTGTCTTTTAGTATATAAGATACTGCGTCACAAGAACGGGCAAGTTGAAGATTTCTATTTTGAAAGCATTCGATTTTTGATGGGTTAATTTGTCATTTCTTTATAGCGTGATATTTTAAGGGCCCTAAGTAGTCACCAATCATATCGTAATAAAAGTTATGTAACATGTCATTTCGCGCTTCTGACGTCACAATTCACAATGACTGGATGACTACATCAGCCAAGAACATTAATGTCCGTATTCATAGTCAGACCTTATATTTAAGGCTTCCTTAAATTTATCTTTAGATGCTCAGTAGCCAATAAAATAATTCGTAGAGTGTATCTGAAGATAAATTTAAGGAAGCCTTAAATATGAGGCTCGACTATGAATACGGGCATTCGACTTACTTTGGAATTACTGATTACTCTTAAGGCTGTCAGTTTAATTTGGAGAAAATATAATGCAAAAGCTGCAGAAATGTGTCACTCCGTTTACGGACACCTGCTATTTCATTTCTCCCGTTCGCGAAGATGAATAAATGCTAGAAAAAAAAAAGAAGAAGAATAGTTGGAAAAGTTAAAAAGAGACGCAGTTTCTCCTAGTTCTTTATAAATAATTGCACTCTTTTTCTTCGTCTAGAAACCGATATTCTTTACTCTTGTAATATTTTTCTCGTTTACCACTGTCATAACAATTTCCCGTTACAAACAAAAGAGATTCAACGTTTAAATAAAAAAATTTAGACATAACAGCAAAAAAAATGCAGTCCTATATACATATTAAAGAAGGAAGGTATTGTAAATTTACGTCTACTTAGATATTGCGCGCTTCCCAATATTGAAAGTATATATCTGTCACATTACAAAAGGGAGATTTTTAATGGATCGCGAATATATCTAAAAACATTGTCTTACAGACAAATCTTTCGAAATCGAACTCTTGTAATTTTCTTCACATTCTCCCATTCGCTTTTGAAAAATTCGAAAAGATCTGAAAGCGGATCTTTTTATGTAAAGATTGCATAACGCGTAAAGCGTGCATAAAAGCAAATTTTCTACTAGGGCGTTACCATGAGTCAATCCTTTCTGGACAGGACAACACAGTTTGACGGCGCGGCGCAGCGCTTGCGCCGCGCGAGGTGGATCCACAACTCAGTGGTAAAAGTCCCTCTCCCTATATTTAGTAACACGGCGAACGTTCAGTTGATCTGATAGTGTTGTGTCCTGTCTCGTTGTGAATCGCGAGTGCTCGTGTTTATTTTTCTTCTCTCGTAAGATCTTTCCTTTCTCTCCGCTCATCCTCGTGCTGTCTCTCTTCCTTTACTCATCACCCTGGTTACTCACCGCCTATATCAACACACCAACTTGCCCTTTCCATTTTTAATGTAAAGTCCCACCACCCTGTGTAACAAGCGAAGGAAGGATGCAACTGCGTCAGACGAGAAGTGAAAACTTCGTTGTACGAAAAGAAGTGACAAGCCTTCGAAAGCCTAAAAAGAGTGTGACTTCGATCACTCCGCACCCTTCAAGGCCGTCCTCTAAAACGTCGAAATTGATACAATCGATTAGATAAGAGCAGACGCGAGTAACGCGAACGGCTAACGAAATAGAAGAATTTCAGCCGTGGAGCGTTGTTGCAAAACTGTTCGGAGCGGTCAACTTTTTGAACGAAGGCTGCTATTCTTGCTACTATTACTCGATATCCTCGCTACTATTCACGACGACAGTCCCATAGGCTGGTACGAAGATCGTCGATCGATTTTAATAATGACAACGGGAATTCTGGATTTCTCTACTTATTGGAGTATTATACACATAATGGGCTAATAGGTACGTGGATAATTTGTTTTTACTTTAATTCTTTTTTTCTGATTACCTATTCGCGTCTGTGGGAAAAAATGTTGAGAGTAACAGCTTTAGATAGTGAACAGCTAGGAGATAAAATTTATGTTTTATATATGTATATACTACCACCAATTTTATTATGTCATCATAAAATTCGTGTTAATTTCGATAATCCCAATCTTTTGAATTGTACGGTCAAAGGACGACGTATATCAAAGATAGACGTTCTCAACTGTCAGCGTAATTATTATCTTTTTAAATAAATTCCTTGATTGTTTGAAATTTATAAAAAATGAAAATTATTCACTGCAAACGGATGTTTATAGATTTGTTATTTTCGCCGCGATGATAAATCCAAATGTAATCCCTTAGTCTAGATCCACAACCTTGCTTTAAAAGGCCATAAGCCGTAAAGCCTTGAGAAATTGACCAATCACAGTCGAATATGAGAAAAATAATCGACTGTGATTGGTCAATTTCTTACGGCTTTTCGGCTTAGGAGCTCTTAAAGCAAGGTTATGGACATGGACTTGTGAAGATTCTATTCGTCTTTGGTTGAAAATGACTACACTATCTTATATTACATAATATTTATATTTGGAGCATTTGTAGTCAGAAACTATTTGTTATGTTTGTTGAAAACATTTGCGGAAATAATTTATAGAACCCTTTTAAGAATTACTTCAACATAAAGCTAAGCCATATATAGATACTTTGTGAGATCACTTTGTGAGTATATCTATATATTATGAACTCATGAAAGAAACACTGTCTTACTTTAATATATTCTAAGATGCTCCTTGCAAGCAATTAGTAAATGTGTAAAAAAAACTAAAACATAGTGAAGCAATATAGTTACACGAAAAAAGTACTCAGCTAATTCATAAACAAGGTCAAAATATTCCATATTTTATACACGTTCCCCTAAGTATTATGATTATATATTGTATGGTTTGAATATGTAAATAATATGAAAATTGCAATCGCGAACTGTGCAATCACAAGCATAATATTATTTGTATAATCTTTTTTTCCTTAACTTATGAGAGAATGCAATTTTGCAATCTCGTTAACCAGGCAAATATAAAGTAAATTGTAATCATACTTTGTAAACGTCAAGAGTGAGTTATTTCTTAATTTATTAAATCATTGAGTCAAATGTAGTTGAGTCATAGTCTACAAAATAGAAAAAGAAAATAAGAGGCTAATGTACATAAAGCGTTATTAAGAAAAATGCCTGAAGATGAAGAGAATTAAAATATATAATATTTATATTTTATACAACTCCTATTATTTCGAACTTTTATTGAGTCCAAGTTTCCAATATTTATCATTAGAAAAATTTATGATATATACTTTTATTTTGAAGTTTCTATTATGGAATTATACTTATTTTTATTGTCACGCGTCTCGTTGGAGTTTGTTTTGACATAAACTTCTAATACTTCAAAATTATGGAAGGTATGTAAATAGTTAAAACAGTAATATCTAAAATGAGATTTTTATCTGTTTAAAAAAGAAGGTAAAGAAAAGAATGTAATTAATTTTATTTTAAAAAGGGTATTTTAAAAATATACATAATTAAACATAACTGTATCAACATTCTGTGTAATGGGAGGATTTGACTAATATATACAAAGTATATTGCATTAGATATTACAAATTATTAGTATGTATATATATAAAGAGTAAAATTATTAATTGATAGTTATGTAAGAGACAGTTATATAGAAAGAAGGAATCAATTAATAATCCATTTTCTTTGTAATATCAAAGAATGTACTAACGTTGTTGAAAGTATTTTATATTTTATACAATTTTATTGGAATAAGTTCGTCTGTAAATTTTTTAATGAATCCGTATTTGCTCAATATGGTAGTCTTGCTACATATTAGTAACTTGTATAAAACGTTTTTATTCAAATAGTACGGTTTTATTTGAACTTGAATATCATCCAGATGAACAAATTAAAATTATTTTAATAAAATATTGTTAACAGATTATATTAATGCTACTTCTCAATAACAGAAGCATAAAAAAGTGTCTAAACAAAAAATAGATAGAGCTTGATAAGTTAAAAAAGTCTGCATGGAAAAAGAAAATATTTATATTTATAAAAAATATATGATAACATTTAATTATTAATTATGTAATTGTTGATAATGTAATTATCAATTACTTTGTATTATTCTATAGCGAATTGTAGGTTATATTGATGAATATTTAACAAAAATTAACTAATACTAATTAAAACTTTTTAAATAAAACATTTTTAATAGTAATAAGAAATTGTAACGTAAGAATTATTAATAAATTGGTAAAAATTATTTTAATAAATTAAAATTATTTTAATAAATTAAAAAATTTATTAAAAAAAAGTCTTTTTTCAATGTTGAAAAAACTATCTTTAAAAAATAAAGGAATTAATATTTACAACATCAATAATAAGTTGAATTAGAACCTTATGAATAAATCAAAAGAAGCGCCAAATACGGTGCCAAGATTATATTTTAATATCTCATAATATTACTACGTGATTTTTAAAATACATTTTTTATTTTTTCAAACTGTGCGCCGTTTACACTACTTGTTTGATGCCTGATCACGATCATACTTGTCAAACGCTGCGTGCAAAGAGAATAATTTATTTCATGGAACAGTCGTTTTTCCGTGACAATCTCAGCAACAATAACGTCATTGCACGAAAGCTTCGAAACAAATGGAAATATTATGGTAATATCATGGCACTATTAATTATATATTATATTGAACAATACATGCGCAGGCGGCAGGACGTCCGCCACTCGTTCAATACTAATTCGTGTTACTGTTGTAACATCAAAATATAACTGTCATTTTTTAAAATATGGGAGCTCTCTGGAATTATTTTAGAATAATTTTTTAGTAACTTAAAGAAGTTTCGTGTAAATGGTTTAAACGATATTAAAAAATTTATAATTTAAATTAATAATTAATATCCAAGACTCCAATGAATAATAATTCCTATGTAAACTTAAAGTGCTGCAAGCTTCGTAGGGTGTTAATTGCTAAAGAATCATTAATTTGTTAATTTAATTTTCATATAATTTATTGATATGTTATAGCACAAAATTGAAATAACAGCAAATAATAAAAAAAATACATTCTTAAACATCGATCTTCTTCAGCATATATTTATCCACAAAGTTTTCAACGTCAAATTCGAATCTTATAATCACATAAAATCTCGTAAATTAATAATTACACAACACAAAAATGCATTTAATAATAATAAAAAAACGTATGCATATCTTTTTATAGGGCAAAACGAGTCCTTTATGCATGCTGATTCTTACTTAACATAAATCGAGTCCTATTTCAAATTGTAATTATGTATGCCCATTCAGATTATAATTACACGGCAAGTATTTTTATATACAATGTCTCTTCGTCTCAACAATGGTGTAAAAGTAACTACTAGTGCCATTGAAATAAGGCTCATGTTACATATAAACTAAATTAAATGACAAAAATTCACATTTAAATAACAATAATTGTACTAATAAAACACAAAGAAAATTAACAGAATTAATTATAAAATTAACCTGAAATTATTTGTTAATAACCAAAAAATTATTTAAGAAACTACATATAAAACTTGAGACATGCATTCGTTAACTAAAATAGTACAATAAAATATAAAAATAAGATATTTGTCTTTTCAAACGGTCAAAGGAGAAATCTTAAACAAAGGAAAGGAATAAAAAGTGGGAAAATGTGAAAAGAGAGACGAAGAAGGAAATCGATATTAAATGGGAGGAAAGAGCTTATCCGGCCCCGATTAAAACAAAAATAAACTTTATTTTTGTTTTAATCACAGGGTCAGATCAAAATTTCTTCATCGCCCCTAGGCATTTAAATTGTTGCTGCCCCGATTCAACTCTCTAGAATGTTTTTTTGGAATGTTCCAAGCCTATGTTTACGACAAAAAGAAAAGGATTTTCTGTGAGGATTATCCCAATTTAGTTTTGTTATAATGTTGTACAATGTTTTTATAATACACTTAGAAATTACAAAATTATATATACTTCATTTATTATACTAGAACTTTATGCGATTTTTTGATAGCAAACACATTTACCGCAAACCTACTCTTCCATTTTATGTATATATCGATGATTGCACGAAAAAAGCCAGCATGCCCCCTCTCACATTTCTTTTTGAACAAAATCGATACAAAGATTGCGAAGCATCTCGACTCGAATCTATAGTGATTATCGATCGATAGACAATTTTTTCAATTATTCGCGTTTTGCAAAAACAGCTATTTTTTAGAAATTCTTATCAAAGAAATACCGCCTCTTTAATCTTGCCGCTCTTAGACATAGCCTAGGTTAATCTCAAGTGTTAATCCGACTCTAGCTTTAATCAATAGTAGCACAGTAAAAAATATATTTCTGAAGTTACAGAATAAAATACGAAGTTTTAAGGAACCTCAATCCATTTCTTGCGTTGCGAGACTTTTTACTCGACTCCGTCTATAAATCTGTTTTCTGTAGCTAAACTAGTGTATACTTTAAAACTTAAATACATAAATACTTTACTTATTGAAATTGTTGGAAAAAGTTACTCACAAACTATTCGATCAATCAAGTAATACCGATGTAACATGAAGTTTATCAAATATTTTCGTTGATGATCTTGTAAGATTAATAAAATATTAATTTGAAAAATTTTTTATCAAATAATTAAAAAGAAATTTTTTGGTAAAAATTGTAATTTTTTTTAATGCTGCCATTTTCTCATTTTTTAACCTTTTTCTTATTTTATTTATTTATCGACAAAGCAATTTCATAAATGATAGGAAATTATTTTGTATTTTTCAAACGGGTGCAAAAAGTGCTTTAACTGCCATCAGCTTAGAACTTCGGCGAAGAGTTCGCATCTACATCTGTTATAGGCCATATGAAATTAATTATTTCTTGTCAAAAATTTTTTGTATATTTGAAAATGAATAATAAAACATAAAATTCAAACGACTTATGTTTAAATTAATTCCTTTGTATCAAGTGCATGAAAACTATAGTC
>NW_017306018.1:844128-846459 GCF_001594115.1 Trachymyrmex septentrionalis | reverse complement strand
TATATATATATATATATACACATATAATTTTTGTACACATAAACGTTTTGACCCTCTATCGGGTCATTTTTGGTATGTTTGCAATAAAATTTATTTCAAATATTCTTTGTTGTGTTGTCCCTAATTAACAGTTATTAAATTCTTTGTCGTATTGTTCGTAACTAATGATTATTAAATTAAAAAATGCAATGGTACTTAGTACTTTTAAACTTTTCCAAAAGAAGAGCGGAACAGATTAATATTTCTATTTTGGAACCCGTATAAATGTTACGCGAGGGGTAAATCGCTGATCAAAATTGTATGCATCAATGCCTACTAATGCCCAGTAATGTCCAAGTAATGCCCAATTTTTATGCCCACTAATGCCCATTAATGCTCTAGTAATGCCTATTACTGCCCTGGTAATGCCCATTAATGCTCTAGTAATAACTTCATACCTAGCTTATTATAATGCGTAATTCTCTTAAGTAATGCCCCAAATCTGTACACCGCAATGCCCTCAACGGTTTACCCCTTGCTATATCCGGATATGATCTCCGATAGTTCGATTTATTGAACTATGGGATATGTACTAATATACATTGAATACGTGAGCGACCAGCAAGGACTTCAAAATGCAGAATGACGGAAAAAGAAAAAGCGAGGTTAGTAAACATAAAAAATTTTTAATCATTTTAAATAAAATTAATTTATTGATACAAGAGGACTTAATTAGAATCAACTAAATTAGTAAAAAAGAAAAAGGAGCTACGAGTCGAAACTATATAAGTGTTCGTGCTACTATTAAAAACAGTCTTGTTATATAATAAACAAACTTTTCGACTTTTATTAGATCTTTAAATGCTAGAAGAAAAAGTAAACAGACTCTTAACCATATTTATTTTATATTTCTTTTCGATTATTATTTTATTTCATTTTATTTTAATATTTTCTTATGATTATTATAATTTCAGCTATGGCCATGCTATACTTGCGAGATCTGCAAGACCATTTGTGCGAAAATCTAGACTCATGAATGTGTACAATGTTACCATTAAGTTTTGTCACTGATAACAATTTATATTTTTATACAAAAGATGGTAAGTACTGAATAATAAAAAGTACGGAATTGAATGAAAATTAAAACTTTATTTAATTGTTGTCTTTATTTATATTTTCAGATGACGGTAATTTTTTCTACGCAGAATTTAGTCAAGGAGGCCGCAGGCGGTGGCCGACAATTGCAACTACAGTGAAGGTGCTCAAAGTAGCGCTCCCTGGACGAATGAGAAAATTCGTCTGGAGGAGCAGCTTATCTCATATGTTCGGCGTCTTTGTAGAATTTCAAACCTCCACTTGCAGAGCGCGGAATTCGTTGGAAAAAGACTACTGTAGGAAGAAGTTTTCATAAAACTTAGTAGTACTAATTTCTTTTACATTATGACATATTATTCTTTGACATTAATTACACATTTTAATTAAATATTAATTATATGTTTTTTTCTATTGGAGTAATATTAGTCAAAGAACCCAAGAAGTGGAAATCTATCTAAGACTCAAAGCTTGTTGTAGAAAGAAAAAGTTGCCGAATGAATCTTCGACACTACCTAGTTCGTGGGTATGATGAGAGTATGCAATTTCTTTTAGGTCTTCAGCTACAAGATTTGTACGTAATACATCACCCAGCATACAATAGTTCAATAATTTCACATATATATATCATATGATAATAATATTTAATATATATAAATAATGTTGAATAAATATCGCTGCAATATTAAATGTCCGTGAAAATTTATAGCAAAAATATTTGTGCGATATTTCGGCAATATTACTGCAATATTATGTACTGTGTGATATCTTTTGTTACAGAACGACGACGAATGCATTGGATGCTGAAGCTCTGGCAATAGATGATACTAGAGAGGCAGTGAATGATGAAAATTACAAACTGGACATCAACAGTTCAAACGATAGATATGCTAGTAACTTATCAAGTATACCTTATAGGTATTTCAATGGTAATGATGATGCATAAACGAAAAAATAATTATATACTTTAATTTTTGCAGGAAACAGTTCTATGGCCGGGAAACGACGGGGACTTGATAATGATAGTGAGCTACAGGATTTAATTGGTGAAAGTTTTAGTGAAGTCACGCATTTTCGACTAGCCTGATTACGTAAACGTGGAAGTAACGAAATCCTTCACCGTACTGGAACTCGCGAAGATTCTGTTACACACTTCATGAGACTTATGAAGAACAACCTACAAGGAATCGAGGACGAAGATGCATGAAATGAGATCATGCACTGTTTTTGAAAGTCTTTTCGACGCGACTTGTGAATAAA
>NW_017306018.1:839657-843971 GCF_001594115.1 Trachymyrmex septentrionalis | reverse complement strand
GAACTAATCTAGCAACTAATTTAGCAAGTAAAAAATAGATAATATGAACAATAATATTTATTTTACACAGAGGTTATTTTTTTATTTATATTTATTATGAATTATTTATATTATATTCATAACTATATGAAGAATTGCCAAATATAGTCAAGGTTTATTCCAATAAAAATGTTGGGGTGGGGCATAATGTAATTATATATAAAATTCTAATTACATTTATTTCTCTCGGACAGATTGTGCGGTATACTATCTGCCTTGCAACACAATCATTTGACTAAAATTTGACTGACAATAATCTTCACAAATTAACTTTGATCATCGATTTATATTGTATTATTTCATATAATTAAATCACTATCTTAAAAATGATCCTCCACGATATTGTTCCTTCGTTGTTAAAATAATCGCAAAATTCATCCTCAATTGCCATGCACCTGTGAGTACTCGTGTTTGAGTTACATTTGTACGAAGGTCGTTTGAAAAGTCCGTGCAAAGTCACTGCTGATGGCACTACTGGCGCGTATCAAGGTTAGATTTAGTTAGTAGCATCTCTTGGAGGAACACACCAAGTTACAGCCAGATCGGTCTATTTGTTTGTGTTTGGCATTCATTTGAATCGAGGAAGTCGAGGGGGGTTTGTTTCTGCAATCACGTCCTCGTTTCCATAAAATCTTTTTCCCGCCAGCCATTTCTTCATATTGGGGAACAAATAGTAGTCCGAGGGAGCCAAGTCTGGAGAATAGGGGGGATGTGAGACGAGTTGGAACCCTAATTCCATTAATTTTGCGACCACAACTGCTGAGGTGTGAGCTGGTGCGTTATTGAAAATCACTCGACTTCCTCGATTCAAATGAATGCCAAACACAAACAAATAGACCGATCTGGCTGTAACTTGGTGTGTGTTCCTCCAAGAGATGCTACTAACTAAATCTAACCTTGATACGCGCCAGTAGTGCCATCAGCAGTGACTTTGCACGGACTTTTCAAACGACCCTCGTAAGTGCACATCTATCTTCTATTATTCTTTGCCAAGAGCCATACCTGAACCTGTTTGAACTAAACCTGCGTGCAAATATGTAATATTGTTTGCATCGCTTTTTCGCAGCTAATTGTGTAAGCAAACTGTTGCTTTTGAATCATTAACATCACGTTTTCTGGATTAGCAATTATCGGTTTTCGATGTGTTCGCCACGGACTTGCTAAAGTATTGAAAGTATTCTCAATCATCCTCCAGACACGACTTAAGCGATGATTATACACAACTTGCTCTGGTGTACGTCCATTCTTGCCTAGATAAGGGCGATGCAGGTATGACTTGAGAAGGAGAGCCTTCGTCTCCAACAAGGCAGTACGATAATATTCGCTCTTCTTCAATTGTTACTGGTTTTGACATTCATATGCTGCGCATCGAATTTCTGATCAATTGTGGCTTGAAAAATGCCATTATCGCTTTATCATCCGTAGGCTTTATCCCTGATGTCCACATAATGAAATATTATATTGTGTATCACATATCGCCGTTAATATGTTACTACATTGCGAGCATCTTTGTAGTTGTAGTAACTTGCGGCGTATACTGTTCAACGACACTCCATTTACCATTTAATTCCAGTGCTACTGGATAGCACCATATTTTGATTTAAAAATAAAAAAAAGCGATTTGTAAATTAAACACTTTATCTAACTAATTTCCATAAAATGTTTTAATATTGCAATTATACAGGATATCCTAAAACTGACGATAAATATTTAAAGATAGATTCTTTTAAGACGAAAAGTCTAATACGAAAATATCAAGGATGTGATTTTCAAATCGGAAGAGTTTAAAAATTACGAATGACAGGTCTAAAATTTCGCGCGCTCGTGAATGGCAAGCTAGTCAGTGTGAAGGTGCTGAATTTTTGTTATTGTCGCGAAGCCAGTGAAGTTCAAGAAACACTTTAACACTGACCATCTTGTCGTCCCTAAGAATGTGAAATTCTAGGCCTGTCATTCGTAATATTTAAACTCTTCCCATTTAACATTTTGAGTGCCACGTCTTTCAATTCCGGGAGATGCATAACTTTCCGCAGGGATCTGTCTCCCATTCTCAAAAGACAATTTTATTTATTCAAATAGGAATAATATTTTATTGGAGTCCCGTAGGAAATATATTCAAAATATCTTTAGCGCACAAAGTGTTAAAAACTATCATAGCCTAACATTTTGGTATTAGATCTTTTCATCTTAAAATATTATAAAGAAACTGTTTATAAAATATTTATCGTCAATTTTGGGACACTCTGTATATGTATATATACACAACGTGTATTAATTAGAAAGCCAGATATATATGTAACTAGAAACATTTTTTTAATTAGATTTTTTAATATAAAAGTGTGATGGGTACAGTCTTAAATTATTATTTTTATTTCATGCCTTACTTTCTTATTTCAGACTTACATAGCGACTAGATTGTGATATTAGGGTATATAATTACAAATTTTTATTACAGAATAATTACATTTTTATTACATGTTTTATTTTACATTTCGATTGTCTCTCAAACTATTTATTATTTTAAAAAATGTTTCAAGTGAAATTTATTTTCTTTCGAGGGGGATATTTTTTGATAGTCACAAGTAGTTTCTAGATGGACATGCCAAAATTTTGATGTGTTTATTTTTGTTTATTTTTGAATTGTATAATTATATAATAAATGCAATTAAATAGTTTTATTTACGTAATACGATTTCTCTAATTATTTTTCGTATAAAAGTATTAAAGTAGAGATATCAAAAAATCAATAACTCGCGAGAGATATTTTATGCTTTATTCTGGCACCATTTTAGCATACATTAAATATTCCATAAACTATTAATTTTTTAATAATTGTATTTTAACTTTTACTCTTTGTCTCCAAACTGTTTATAATCTCTTTATTCAACTACGCTGATATAATCTACATACCGGCATTGTTTCAGCGTATCTCCGCTTTTCGTATAATGTCCACAAATACAATCACATTTCTCCATTTTTTCTGCGTTTCAGTTGGCTAAAAATCTGTCAGCGTTTTACGCTTCACTTCGATAATCGAGTTATTGAAGAAGTTTATTCTATATGAATTAAAAATTGTCCATGAAAAATTGTGTTATAGTCAAAGTGAAGGATTTATTAAACGTACAAACCAAGATGTCGAAAACATCTTCAGTACTTGGCTTCAAACACATAAAACAATGGGATGACGGTTTGCGCTTTGTACAATTTAAAAATAGAGCCTATCACGAAGATATAAAATGTTGTTTGTATGAAGTTATGCTCGACCAACCAGGGCTTAAAAGTTCCAATTCGCTCGGAGAAATCATACAGTCTATAAAATCTGAAGAAGATTTAGAAGAAATATTACGTTTAAATGTATCTCAAGATAGTAAAAATGAAAAAGATTAAAATAAAACGGAAGGCCAAATAAACCATAACAGTGATACAGAAGATAATGACAATGAACAGAATAAAGAAGATGAAAATAAAACGTAAGATGAAGAAAATTATAACAGTGATGCAGAAGATAATAAACAGAACGAAGAAGATAAAAATAAAAATAGAAGAAAAGATAAAGAAGCTAATGATTATTTAGAAGTTACAAATTGTAGAAAATAGAACTAAAGTTCTTAACACTCAAAAAAAGAAATTTAATTTACAAATTCAAGTGAGAAAATGAAAAAGATTCTGCAAAATTATCGATGTTGATAGGGATAGAAATGATAAAAAACAATGCTAGCGATGATATCTAGAAGTAATGATTTTTATGAGTTAGGAATAGAATACGGTGTGTTATAAAAGTTCTATATATGAATTTTTTATATGTAGAGAATCGTTTATTAACTGAGGTTTCAACAAATTTGCGAAAATGCGAAAAAATTTTCTCTATTTGAAGTTCAAGGATTTAAGAGGTGTAATTGTAAAGGAAAATGCTCGTTTGATAAGTGTAGCTGTAGGCGTTAAGAAGAAAAGCAATGTAATTCAAAATGTCATGATAGTTCATCTTGTTTGAATAAGTAATTGGTTTATTTCTCTCTGGCTTGGTTTTTCATTATCTGATTAACTTGTGGTTAAGCTTAACTTGATATTTTACCCATTGATCTTCATCCATGACATTCTAGATAACATGCATTTGCATAAGATATCTAAATCTATCTAGGCGTCTTTTAGACATCTTTTAGATCTTATGCATCATAAATGTTATCTGGGATTATAACAGATGAAGCCCATTAGATGAAACATCAAGCCTAATCACAAGTTAATCAGATTGAGTATTGGTATTTTTATTTAATCTTT
>NW_017306018.1:833670-839557 GCF_001594115.1 Trachymyrmex septentrionalis | reverse complement strand
TGTGTGTGTGTGTGTGTGTGTGTGTGTGTGTGTGTGTGTGTGTGTGTGTGTCGTTTTATTTTCTTACTATCTTATTATCTTATATATTATCCCATATCAATAAAAAGCTTTATTAACGTTTGAATGGATTAAAATTTTATAATATAGAAACGTATAATTATTCTTAATCTTTATTTAAAAAATTACTTAAATATTACTGTATGTTGATTTAAATTTAAAAAATTTTTTAATATCCAAAATGAGTTTATTGTTCTGTTTATTTCATGTTTTCTTACTGTTATTTATTTTATTATTACTTTTTATTTATTTTTTACTTAATTATTTCTTATTCTTTTGAAATAAATAAAACTTCTTTTTTTTTAAATTCATTTACAAATTTTTTTTGTACATAAGTAATTTTTTTTTGCTCATGTAAAATAAAAATTCAACTTTTTATATAAATAAAGTCACATATTTTTTAAATCAAATAATATATGTTAATTTTTTATTACAATATTTATAAAAGAATCGTAACAATTTCGACATTTGTTATGTAAGATAAGCAGCTCACAAACAACCTTCATGCAATTACATAAATTGAGCTTAATTGGTAATAATAAATCACTGTTATAGATTTCCTTATTAATTAATAACCTTATTAATTAATAACTTATTGTTATAAAAGGTTAATAAATTTGTATTTATAAACAGAATTACTTATTTTTCTTAATTTCTGTATTTCATTATGAGTTTATAAATCTTTTCTATTCATTTACTTTAATATGTACATTATTGATGATAAATGTCTTTCATCTTATCAAATTGAATCTATCACGTACTAAAATTGTAGTGACATTGCAGAAACGAACAAGACCTCAGTGCATAAAGTTTATATCGATTTAAATTTAACCTTGCATAGTGGCCTTTGCTAATTTTACGAAGTATCCATTTGTAATATATGTATGGTAAATTCATTAATTTATAATAGTAAAACGAAAGAGATTTTAGGAACAATAAAACGTTTTAGATATGCAATAATATGTAAATTAATAATTTGTATATTAAAAGTTCTTTACACATTAACAGAAATAATCAAATAAATAAAAAATATTTAAATGCATATAATAAGTAATAAGTGAGATTATAGAAAATAGACCTATTCTTTTGTAATGACATTTTCGATTTTTTAATTTATTAATCACACTTCTCATTTGTACGCATAATTTATAATGATCGATCATTTTGATTAATTTGAACATTTTTGCTTCTATTCAAATTTTCTAAAACAAACAGGCATTATCCATATTGATCGATTAGTATGTATATAAATCCTAAATTAATCAAATTGCTCATAAACATAAATATAGATAAATTATGTAATAAAATATATATAAAATATATATAAATTACCTAATATATATTATATATAGTAGTATATAATGATTATATATTATAATATGACATATTATATAATTATTATATATTATAAAAGTACAGGTATAAATATTTTCGCTTATAAGAGAGTACCTAGGTAATATATCCAGGTACTTATATTTAGGTATGTTACAATACTGAATACAATAATTTATTGGACAGTATTGTATCTCATATTAACTATAATATTTTAATTCTGTTATTTAAACACTTCAAATGAAAGGATTTCTGCCTGTAACATCCATGTGCCGAAGAGCAACGGACCTTGCTATTTTCTTTCTCGGTAAAAAATTTTTTATATATGAATATAGAAATACATATAAACATATATAAACATATATTATTATACACGAAATATGTTCATATATGTCTATATAGTTTTTTTTTCTAAAATTACTGTTTTCTAATTTAATTTAAAAAAAACGAGAAAACATAAAAAATTATGTGAGCTAATAAATTATTATGTTAATACAGAATTTATAAACGTAAGGATTGTGAGAAGGAAGATTATCTTATATGGAAAGATTATAAATCAGGAAAGAACTTGAAGTTCTTCGATTAACTATTTCTACATGTTGTCTGTAGGAGGTCATAAAAATGAAAAAAAAAAACTATTCAAAACTGTCCCATTAAATTTTACATAAAAAATATTATATAATATAGTTATAACATATATTTATAATGTATAAAAGTTATAATATGCAATAACATAATATATTATCGAATGGTATATAATTGCTAATTTTTTGAATGTAGAATATATATAAATTTGAACTAAAAATGCGACATTACTTTCCTTCGTTAAAGAATGACTATAAAAACAGTAATGTTACATTTTTAGCTCAAATTTATATACATATATTCTACATTAAAAAAGTTAGCAATTACACCATTTGATAGAGAATAGTTTTAGTCTTAAAAATCTAATTCTTTAATTACGATTTTTAACGAAGTTATTAGCAGTCAAAGTCAGAATGTCTTTTATTTAACTCGTATATAACTTGGTAACAAAAAATCGTAGGAACATTTTTTAAGAACGAATTTTTCGAGAAAACTTTAAGTTTTCATATCAGATAGTCGAAAATTTTATAATAAATATATTCTATATATAATTCTGAGCTAATAGAATACCATAGAACTTTCTGCACAACCTCTAATAGTATATAATTATAATATATTGTTATATAATATATATTAGATAATTTATGTGCAAGATGTTTGGTAATACTGTCGACACACTCATGCTAGAGCGGATTAAACTGATTGTGAGTTGAAAAGTCCTGTACCATTTTACAATTTTCGTAACAGTTAACAAGATATTAATTTCTGGAGATTGCTGAATAAGCGCGTATCCGCCCGGACAGTACTATCAAATGTACGCCCATTGGTCGCTAGGCGCGCGGGGAATTATTTTTTCCGCGATTGTGCTTAACTTGTTGCTTGTAATAAACAATAACTGATTAATATCAACAGCTCCGATGATCTTGATCTTGACATATTTTGTCAAGATCATGAGTGATCTTCAACAGGTTTTAGTTGGTGATTGTTCTTCGTTTAAAAGTTATTGAAAAAAGTTTATTGCTTTACAGGGCGAAATGAAGTCTATAATTGTTTCACATGGGTTTTCGACTTTCCACGCAAAGCGAGGTCCATCCCACCTCCCCTCTGCCTTGGGGCGTACGACGCTTCGCGTGGTCAGTCGAACCTCCCTCCCCTTACCTTAGGGGGATAGACCTCGTTTCGCACGAAGTTATTACATAAACAGGGAAAGGGATGTGGAATGATTGTTAGTATTATAGCATATAGCAGAAATGAGATGTTATTATTTAAATAAATTTTTCTTATTAATAATTTTTAAATAAAAGACGATAACCATTGAAACCTATTGGAGCTCAGGATTATGATCTTTGACATATGTTAAGATAAGATCATTGGAGTTGGATTTCCATTTGTTGATATTTACCTAATATTGTGTAATAAACAATAATTAATATCTCATTAATTATTGTGAAAATTGCAAAATGGTACAAGATTTTCGACTCAGTTTAATCCGTTCTATCTGCCTACGAGCGTTGTCGGAATAATTACCAAACATGCTGTATATTTATATTATTAATATGTAATTATACGTAATTACATATTAATAATATATCTTTATTATACGTTACCTTATTATATCTTTATTATACGTTATTATTATACGTTATTATACCTTATTATTAATTTTTATTGCATCAGAAATGTAAATAAAATTATCAAATAATATTGTCTGTATGGCTTATCTATTATTCTTTTATATTTACCCTAATCTTACTTAGGATCTAATTAATATCTTAAGTATACGTCACATCGTACATTTCTTGACTTCACCTTGTATACTTTGATTCTGTATGACTTTGTCAGCTGTCATAAATGCTCGTTATACGCATCGATAGATGGTTGAAAGTTTTTGCGTATTATCGAAAAAAAAGCGTCACAACCTTCTCATTATCCACACGTGTACGTAATTGTGCATATTCTAGATGAGCATGACGATGATTTAACGTGAGTACTGGAATGCGTATGCGATTTTTAAATATTAAGGGGATCCTGAAAAATTATCTGTTTTAACGACTCAATAGAACTAATACATATCAGGAGATGCGACAGTGTTTCAGTGATTCTCTCATAATACATGGTGTATACCGTATTCTATGCGAGAACAGATTGCATCCGTATCACTATCGACGAGTACAACAATTTTTGCCGAGAGATCAAGAACAGTACGTTTTGTGAAGGTATTTTTACTATTTTAATGTTTTTGCGTTGCTTTTAATATACATTAATTGTCGTTAAAATACACAGGGTTTCTCGCATAGTGTCGGCAGAACGCTTCTTCCTCTGACTGTATTTCTTTGGAGGTACCTTCACACCAAATGGAATCTTTCGTAATTTCCTGTATGCGCAGAAATAATCGGAAACCGAATCGTATGTAGTAAATTCACGACTATAAGAAACTTTCTCTGGCTTTTTTTTTTCAAATTATTTACTTTCAGTAATAATAAAACTTTCAGTTCATTTTTAGATTGGTTTCTATTTCCTTCCATCATGTCTTAACAGAAACATGTACGCATATTTTTCCGAAAACGATTTGTCCACGATTCTCTTCGCGTACGGACGGAGCTGCTTTTTCAACATGACGGGGCTTTTTCACATTTTTCCCGGCAGGCAAATGTTACACACGCATTATGCGGTGGATGGGTCGAAGTGGTCCAATCATCTGACCGGCACGATCACTGGATCTTAACATACTCAACTATCTCGTTTGGGATTACATCAAAGATTTAGTCGAACACAGGCGTAATGGTATAAAAGCTGAGATACGAGAAGTATTTCTCGCAGATTTTAATACTATTACATCGGAAATGGCATATAGTGCTACGTGCAATGTTACTCGAAGGGCCGAACTTTATTTACGAGAATGAGAAAGACTTTTCGAATAATTTTTGCATTAAAATATACAGAAAGAGTGGACCTACTGGGGATGTCATGGAACTTTAAAAAAAATGTGCCATGTCATTTACCGCAAAGTATAATATGGAAATGATAGCTCACTGTAATTTTCTTTTAAATGCCGCGAAAAGAAAGAATATTTTTATTGTCCACGCGTATTGTCGCTCGCTGTTTATGAAAGAAAATTTGGCATTAATAAAGTTTTTATTTTGTTAATATGTGACTTACAAAACTTAATTACTTTTTAATTAAAAAATTTTTTTTTAACCAAAATTTGGTTATTTAGCTTGAAACGGGGATTCTGCCACGCGCCTTTTATCTGTAGTCGCTTGCAGTGGACAACTCTCCAGTTCTCGTGGCCTGCGCGCCAAGGATGGGCTTGGCGATAGTAGGCCAGGCGGGCGCTCTTATTCGGTAATCTTTAGAAATTAATATCTCGTTAATTATCGCGAAAATTGTAAAATGATGGTAGTACTTTCCGCTTTAGTCTAGTTCGCTCTACCTGCTCACGAGCGTCGTCGGCAGAATTATTTAACACATACACACACATTCAGGATACTTATACATATATACAGATGTCCATTTCCACCTATCATTATAGATTAACTTTAATCTCGGTCAACTTATTCTTTACCTTTTTCTAGTTTTAAAAATTATAAAAACATGAAGAGTAAATTGAACCGAGATTAAAGTTAATCTACATTGGTAGAAATGAGTAAGAGTGTCCCAGACCTACAGGATTATCTCTCGTGAGTAAGTAGCGACTAAACTGAGTGAGTAAAAATGTCATCTACCATTTGCAATTTTTACAATAGTTAAGAAGATATTAATTTCTAAATATAAATAAATGCGTATCCAATCTACCACTAAATGCAAGCGCGCAATATGATACGACCGCTCATCACGAGATGTTTTCTTTCGCTGCTTGTGCGTTACAAAAGCCGCTTATGATAAACAACTTCTTGCATGTGTAGCAAAAAAG